>NC_073744.1:97326306-97626306 GCF_029784135.1 Toxorhynchites rutilus septentrionalis
CCGGAGAAACACTTTGCCACTCACTGAAACTAATTGTTGCCTTGATGAGCGCCGAACCGAAGCTGCTCTGTTCTTGATGCGGGTTTTCTGATTGTCGTGAGCAGCTTTGCAAGCCAACTCGAGCACTCCGACGGCCGAAGCTCTATAATCGCTGTTAGGTATACTGGTGCTCCGGGACCAACCCGTTCGGCCTAGTTACCCTTGCGGAGCAATCAGTGAATGCGACCAACAGGGAACTGGAGACCTGCACGGTTCGAGTGAGACTTTGCCTTTCCCTTAACTTGTCCTCCTTTGTTACGTCCACGATGCCGATGTCATACAACCACACGGGTTTACGGTTTGAAAGAAAATTAGATATTTTTTTGGGGTTCGCGTGTTTTACACTCACAGGATAGAGACAAATCGGCAGACTCAGCCAGAGGGGCGAGTCCAAGGAGACGAACGAATGAGCGTTAAAAGGGAGCGATGCCAAAAAAATACATTCATTACGATTTGTTCGCTCGTTGGATTCACATGCAGGCTAAAAAGGGTCCTTTTCAGGATCACAAAATTATTTTCAATCTAAAGAGTTTATTGTTTTGTTATCACTCGATACCCCCTTCTTGTTCGGCTAAACCTTTCTGTTTAGCGATTGCATTTGCCACTCGCCACAGCTTTCACAGTTGGAAAATTTCTTCCCATCCAGCTTGTGACATATTTTACAGTAAATTACATTCAATGGCATGTCGCATTACCACCACTCAGTATCGGATTGGAGGTAATTTTAACCTGTAATTGAACATTTGCGATGACAGTGGTACAGTGTCGACTTTCAATGTGGGGTCATAATTTGGACCCCGAACTCTATGTTTACAAAAATGTCCAACTAAATATGTCGCATTACAGGTCCGTCCAATTAGCTAAATGTCGAGATAAGTTTTTTTTTTTTTTTTTTCTGTATTATAGTGACTTTCAACGCTTCTGGCTGGTTCGTCACTTTTACCTTCCATTTTGGAAGAATGTCGGGAATGAGAATTGAACTCGTGATCTTGAGCGTGAGAAGTATGGATGTTACCTCCACGCCAGATCGGCTCCGCGTCGAGATAAGTGTAAATTACTGTACTTTCAATCTAGAAGCAATTTAAGAATTGGTGAAAATCAATAAGCTCAGAACAACTGCCAAATTCACATACTCATCATATCCTGGCAAACAAATTATGAAAAAATCAATTTGTGTTTTATTATTATTTTGGATATTGTTTTAAAAAGCATTGAACTGTATTTCCTAAACTCTTTTTTGGGAGGTTTAATGGCGCTGAAAAGCGCCTTGTTTTATGGAATGGTTCCAATTTAGAAAACTTAGTACTCGTGGTTTTGAAAAAAACCTTTTCGAACGCCCTCGATGCCGCCTTGTTCTGGATTTGCCATCAAAGCAGTTTGTATAAAGAACAAACTTTTTTCTTCTGCTACCTGAAGCCGTTTTGCGATTGCGTTTGCCACTCGCCACTAGCTGCAACAGCCTGTTGTCTTGATGTCCACCGAACCGAATGTGTTCTGTTCCGAATGCGGGTTTTCTTATCGTCGCGAGCAGCTTTGTCAGCTAACTCGATCACTTCGGCGGCCGAAACTATATAACGCCGGCTAGGTGGACTGGTGCACTGGTACTAACGTGCTCGGCCTAGCTACCCTTGCGGGGAACTCAAGATCAACACGGTTCGAGCGGGATTTTGCCTTTCCCTTCATTTTCCTCCTTTACCATGTCCAGACATGGCTGCTTGGGTTGGTTTGTTGATGTGTTGTGATGCGAACCGATGTGGTGTACGGCTTGAATGAGAATGATCGTTACGGCAGCGGAGCGGGGATTTTTAAGCTGACTGGCTGGTAGAGAATTACGCATGTGTGAGACTGCGACCAATGTTTCGTTCATTTTTTTCTTTTTCCTTTCCAATCGTGCTTCATTCTATTTCGCTGCTGCTCTGGTTGCCCGTTTTGGCCGGTACGATTTGAGGAGCACAAAATGGACCAATCAAAAATGGGCACATAGTGCATTTTGACAATGCTTGATATTTCACAATTATTCAATTATTTATCTCAAGAAAAATGAAATGTTATTCGTTATGATAGATGCGTAGATATATTTCCTATCAATTGATGCAAAAACCTTTGCGATCTATTGAGAAATGCTCGAGTTATAAGCGTTCCAAATCTTGCATTTTTTCCTACTTTTTCAGTGCCTAGATTTCCATTTCACCCCCTATATCTTCCGGTTAGACGTAGTCCTACGTCAAAAAGACGGGCGGGTAATGTCGGGGACATAACCGGAGTGACATAGGACTATACAAAGGGGACAGCTTTTGTTAAATATATATTTTAAATATATTGTTTTATTTTCTTCTACTACGTGAATACCTACCTATCTACCTGAAAAATGGATTAGTTTACTGTTTACTCTTTATGAATATGTTGATGGTTCTGAAAAGAACCTTTGGTGTTGTGTTTTTGTTATCACTCGATATTCCCATCTTGT
Source organism: Toxorhynchites rutilus septentrionalis (assembly GCF_029784135.1). Lineage (NCBI taxonomy): Eukaryota > Metazoa > Arthropoda > Insecta > Diptera > Culicidae > Toxorhynchites > Toxorhynchites rutilus. The sequence continues at coordinate 97,328,813 of NC_073744.1, forward strand.
TCGGTTAAACCTTCCTGTTTAGCTATTGCGTTTGCCACTCGCCACAGCTTTCACAGTTGGAAAATTTCTTCCCATCCAGCTTGTGACATGTTGTTCAGTAAATTACATTTAATGCGACGTACCGGAGAAACACTTTGCCACTCACTGAAACTAATTGTTGCCTTGATGAGCGCCGAACCGAAGCTGCTCTGTTCTTGATGCGGGTTTTCTGATTGTCGTGAGCAGCTTTGCAAGCCAACTCGAGCACTCCGACGGCCGAAGCTCTATAATCGCTGTTAGGTATACTGGTGCTCCGGGACCAACCCGTTCGGCCTAGTTACCCTTGCGGAGCAATCAGTGAATGCGACCAACAGGGAACTGGAGACCTGCACGGTTCGAGTGAGACTTTGCCTTTCCCTTAACTTGTCCTCCTTTGTTACGTCCACGATGCCGATGTCATACAACCACACGGGTTTACGGTTTGAAAGAAAATTAGATATTTTTTTGGGGTTCGCGTGTTTTACACTCACAGGATAGAGACAAATCGGCAGACTCAGCCAGAGGGGCGAGTCCAAGGAGACGAACGAATGAGCGTTAAAAGGGAGCGATGCCAAAAAAATACATTCATTACGATTTGTTCGCTCGTTGGATTCACATGCAGGCTAAAAAGGGTCCTTTTCAGGATCACAAAATTATTTTCAATCTAAAGAGTTTATTGTTTTGTTATCACTCGATACCCCCTTCTTGTTCGGCTAAACCTTTCTGTTTAGCGATTGCATTTGCCACTCGCCACAGCTTTCACAGTTGGAAAATTTCTTCCCATCCAGCTTGTGACATATTTTACAGTAAATTACATTCAATGGCATGTCGCATTACCACCACTCAGTATCGGATTGGAGGTAATTTTAACCTGTAATTGAACATTTGCGATGACAGTGGTACAGTGTCGACTTTCAATGTGGGGTCATAATTTGGACCCCGAACTCTATGTTTACAAAAATGTCCAACTAAATATGTCGCATTACAGGTCCGTCCAATTAGCTAAATGTCGAGATAAGTTTTTTTTTTTTTTTTTTTTCTGTATTATAGTGACTTTCAACGCTTCTGGCTGGTTCGTCACTTTTACCTTCCATTTTGGAAGAATGTCGGGAATGAGAATTGAACTCGTGATCTTGAGCGTGAGAAGTATGGATGTTACCTCCACGCCAGATCGGCTCCGCGTCGAGATAAGTGTAAATTACTGTACTTTCAATCTAGAAGCAATTTAAGAATTGGTGAAAATCAATAAGCTCAGAACAACTGCCAAATTCACATACTCATCATATCCTGGCAAACAAATTATGAAAAAATCAATTTGTGTTTTATTATTATTTTGGATATTGTTTTAAAAAGCATTGAACTGTATTTCCTAAACTCTTTTTTGGGAGGTTTAATGGCGCTGAAAAGCGCCTTGTTTTATGGAATGGTTCCAATTTAGAAAACTTAGTACTCGTGGTTTTGAAAAAAACCTTTTCGAACGCCCTCGATGCCGCCTTGTTCTGGATTTGCCATCAAAGCAGTTTGTATAAAGAACAAACTTTTTTCTTCTGCTACCTGAAGCCGTTTTGCGATTGCGTTTGCCACTCGCCACTAGCTGCAACAGCCTGTTGTCTTGATGTCCACCGAACCGAATGTGTTCTGTTCCGAATGCGGGTTTTCTTATCGTCGCGAGCAGCTTTGTCAGCTAACTCGATCACTTCGGCGGCCGAAACTATATAACGCCGGCTAGGTGGACTGGTGCACTGGTACTAACGTGCTCGGCCTAGCTACCCTTGCGGGGAACTCAAGATCAACACGGTTCGAGCGGGATTTTGCCTTTCCCTTCATTTTCCTCCTTTACCATGTCCAGACATGGCTGCTTGGGTTGGTTTGTTGATGTGTTGTGATGCGAACCGATGTGGTGTACGGCTTGAATGAGAATGATCGTTACGGCAGCGGAGCGGGGATTTTTAAGCTGACTGGCTGGTAGAGAATTACGCATGTGTGAGACTGCGACCAATGTTTCGTTCATTTTTTTCTTTTTCCTTTCCAATCGTGCTTCATTCTATTTCGCTGCTGCTCTGGTTGCCCGTTTTGGCCGGTACGATTTGAGGAGCACAAAATGGACCAATCAAAAATGGGCACATAGTGCATTTTGACAATGCTTGATATTTCACAATTATTCAATTATTTATCTCAAGAAAAATGAAATGTTATTCGTTATGATAGATGCGTAGATATATTTCCTATCAATTGATGCAAAAACCTTTGCGATCTATTGAGAAATGCTCGAGTTATAAGCGTTCCAAATCTTGCATTTTTTCCTACTTTTTCAGTGCCTAGATTTCCATTTCACCCCCTATATCTTCCGGTTAGACGTAGTCCTACGTCAATAATCTGCCAGTTCCTCTGGGAATTTTCAAAATATATTCATGTGAAAGAGTTTAATTGAATGTTTTCTATCCATGTAACACTGTGACCAAATATGTTTCAATCAAGTGCTATTAACAGGTGGTTATCGAGTTGGCATTAACCACTGGTGGGCTTCCAGTATCGAGGAAAATGTGGAAATATCTAATCTTTACTGAAAATAATCTGCCAGTTCCTCTAGGAATTTTCAAAATATATTTATGTGAAAGAGTTTAATTGAATGTTTTCTATCCATGTAACACTGTGACCAAATATGTTTCAATCAAGTGCTATTAACAGGTGGTTATCGAGTTGGCATTAACCACTGGTGGGCTTCCAGTATCGAGGAAAATGTGGAAATATCTAATCGTTACTGAAAATAATCTGCCAGTTCCTCTGGGAATTTTCAAAATATATTCATGTGAAAGAGTTTAATTGAATGTTTTCTATCCATGTAACACTGTGACCAAATATGTTTCAATCAAGTGCTATTAACAGGTGGTTATCGAGTTGGCATTAACCACTGGTGGGCTTCCAGTATCGAGGAAAATGTGGAAATATCTAATCGTTACTGAAAATAATCTGCCAGTTCCTTTGGGAATTTTCAAAATATATTCATGTGAATGAATTTAATTGAATGTTTTCTATCCATGTAACACTGTGACCAAATATGTTTCAATCAAGTGCTATTAACAGGTGGTTATCGAGTTGGCATTAACCACTGTTGGGCTTCCAGTATCGAGGAAAATGTGGAAATAACTAATCGTTACTGAAAATAATCTGCCAGTTCCTCTGGGAATTTTCAAAATATATTCATGTGAAAGAGTTTAATTGAATGTTTTCTATCCATGTAACACTGTGACCAAATATGTTTCAATCAAGTGCTATTAACAGGTGGTTATCGAGTTGGCATTAACCACTGGTGGGCTTCCAGTATCGAGGAAAATGTGGAAATATCTAATCGTTACTGAAAATAATCTGCCAGTTCCTTTGGGAATTTTCAAAATATATTCATGTGAAAGAGTTTAATTGAATGTTTTCTATCCATGTAACACTGTGACCAAATACATTTGGTTTTGTGGTTTTTCAATCAATCGCAATTAACAGGATAGCTTCAGAAGATTATTCTTCCCCATCAGTAGGATATTTCCGTATCCAATATTGTATGCGCCCGCAATCGATTATTGCTCAGTCGCCGAAAGTTCCGAGCTCAGAGAGTTCATTCCCATCTAGTTTGCCTTCCAAATTGCCATCGTAAACCACACCTTCTCTCGATTCAATCACACACAAAAAGCATACTTAAGCGATATTCTGGTGGTGAGACACATTCATTTTTCGTGAGGACATCGACAAGACAACATCGTTGCCTAACGTGCTGGAGGAGGTGGACGGCGAAGGATCGACACATACACGCGCAGAACTCTTTCCGTTAGGATGCCATTCAGCATCGAGAAAGTTCCGGAAAGATCTAATCATTGCTGGAAAATAATCTGCCAGTTCCTTTGGGAATTTTCAAAATATATTCATGTGAAGGAGTTTAATTGAATGTTTTCTATCCATGTAACACTGTGACCAAATATGTTTCAATCAAGTGCTATTAACAGGTGGTTATCGAGTTGGTATTAACCACTGGTGGGCTTCCAGTATCGAGGAAAATGTGGAAATAACTAATCGTTACTGAAAATAATCTGCCAGTTCCTCTGGGAATTTTCAAAATATATTCATGTGAAAGAGTTTAATTGAATGTTTTCTATACATGTTACACTGTGACCAAATATGTTTCAATCAAGTGCTTTTAACAGGTGGTTATCGAGTTGGCATTAACCACTGGTGGGCTTCCAGTATCGAGGAAAATGTGGAAATATCTAATCGTTACTGAAAATAATCTGCCAGTTCCTTTGGGAATTTTCAAAATATATTCATGTGAAAGAGTTTAATTGAATGTTTTCTATCCATGTAACACTGTGACCAAATACATTTGGTTTTGTGGTTTTTCAATCAATCGCAATTAACAGGATAGCTTCAGAAGATTATTCTTCCCCATCAGTAGGATATTTCCGTATCCAATATTGTATGCGCCCGCAATCGATTATTGCTCAGTCGCCGAAAGTTCCGAGCTCAGAGAGTTCATTCCCCTCTAGTTTGCCTTCCAAATTGCCATCGTAAACCACACCTTCTCTCGATTCAATCACACACAAAAAGCATACTTAAGCGATATTCTGGTGGTGAGACACATTCATTTTTCGTGAGGACATCGACAAGACAACATCGTTGCCTAACGTGCTGGAGGAGGTGGACGGCGAAGGATCGACACATACACGCGCAGAACTCTTTCCGTTAGGATGCCATTTAGCATCGAGAAAGTTCCGGAGAGATCTAATCATTGCTGGAAAATAATCTGCCAGTTCCTTTGGGAATTTTCAAAATATATTCATGTGAAAGAGTTTAATTGAATGTTTTCTATCCAGGTTACACTGTGACCAAATATGTTTCAACCAAGTGCTATTAACAGGTGGTTATCGAGTTGGCATTAACCACTGGTGGGCTTCCAGTATCGAGGAAAATGTGGAAATATCTAATCGTTACTGAAAATAATCTGCCAGTTCCTCTGGGAATTTTCAAAATATATTCATGTGAAAGAGTTTAATTGAATGTTTTCTATCCATGTAACACTGTGACCAAATATGTTTCAATCAAGTGCTATTAACAGGTGGTTATCGAGTTGGCATTAACCACTGGTGGGCTTCCAGTATCGAGGAAAATGTGGAAATATCTAATCTTTACTGAAAATAATCTGCCAGTTCCTCTAGGAATTTTCAAAATATATTTATGTGAAAGAGTTTAATTGAATGTTTTCTATCCATGTAACACTGTGACCAAATATGTTTCAATCAAGTGCTATTAACAGGTGGTTATCGAGTTGGCATTAACCACTGGTGGGCTTCCAGTATCGAGGAAAATGTGGAAATATCTAATCGTTACTGAAAATAATCTGCCAGTTCCTTTGGGAATTTTCAAAATATATTCATGTGAATGAATTTAATTGAATGTTTTCTATCCATGTAACACTGTGACCAAATATGTTTCAATCAAGTGCTATTAACAGGTGGTTATCGAGTTGGCATTAACCACTGTTGGGCTTCCAGTATCGAGGAAAATGTGGAAATAACTAATCGTTACTGAAAATAATCTGCCAGTTCCTCTGGGAATTTTCAAAATATATTCATGTGAAAGAGTTTAATTGAATGTTTTCTATCCATGTAACACTGTGACCAAATATGTTTCAATCAAGTGCTATTAACAGGTGGTTATCGAGTTGGCATTAACCACTGGTGGGCTTCCAGTATCGAGGAAAATGTGGAAATATCTAATCGTTACTGAAAATAATCTGCCAGTTCCTTTGGGAATTTTCAAAATATATTCATGTGAAAGAGTTTAATTGAATGTTTTCTATCCATGTAACACTGTGACCAAATACATTTGGTTTTGTGGTTTTTCAATCAATCGCAATCAACAGGATAGCTTCTGAAGATTATTCTTCCCCATCAGTAGGATATTTCCGTATCCAATATTGGATGCATAAAACCTTGTGCCTCCAACGTAACGCTCTCGTTTTCGAAGTTCTCCAAATATTCATTCATTCAGAATGAATTCAGATTCAACTTCATACAAATGATCTCTAAATCAACGATAGTCCTACGTCACCCTTGCGGTTATACCATAGATATAACCCACTTCCTGTTTTTTTGCCGAGACCAAACTTTCAACTAAATATAAAATGAACAAATAGCGTCCGTATGACAAAATGTTCTGAGTACGTATATCGTCAAAAATGTCAAACTTTACGATGGAACCGTCAGATGTACTCACATGACATCAGTGTTGCCAATTCCCGAAATATAAATAGTGACCCTCGTAGAAATGAAAAAGAACTGAGGTTTTGGAGACGAACTCTACGATCTGTCGAGAATTAAACGAGCTATAAGCGTTCTGAAAAACCAACAGTAAATTAACACAGGATTAAAGTCCTTTAAAATAAGAACAGAGCAGCAGGAAATATATAGCTCATCATGTTGCTCCTTAGTTATGTTTCTATACAATGCAGATGTAACGTCAGTCAATTTTCAACATCAGTTATCAACCAAAGAAAGCAGTTGTTGCTACCGAGAAAATTCGTCAATGCCATCCTGCATACAATGTGTTGTAATTTGAAGCCACTTTTAATTCGGAAACCATGCATGGGTTTGTGAAAACTGAATGATCAATCAGTTTATATTATATGTCATATTATGTCACTATAGAATGATTTGGTATTGTGAAAACTTTTAATAAGTCTTCTTTGAAAGGTTTAATGGCCCTGAAAAACGCCGTGTTTTACGGTGGCTGGTTTTGCCACCAAAGCAGTCTGTATAAACAATTTTTTTCCTTCTCCTACCTGCTGCCGTTTTGCGATTGCGTTTGCCACTCGCTGAAACTAGTTGTTGCCACCGAACCGAATATGCTCTGTTCTGTAGACGGGTTTTCTTATTGCCGTGAGCAGCTTTGCAAGCCAACTCGAGCACTTCGGCGGCCGAAATTTTATAACCGCTATTAGGTATATTGTGATGTGAAACGATGCCATACAACCACACTGATTTACGTTTTGAAAAAGAATGATATATTTTTCAGCGGATCCGCGCGTTTTGTACTTTAATCTAGAGAGTTTATTGTTCTGTTATTATTCGATATCCCCATCTTGTTCGGCTAAACCTTCCTGTTTAGCGATTGCGTTTACCACTCGCCACATATTTCACAGTTGGAAAATTTCTTCCCATCCAGCTTGTGACATGTTGTACAGTAAATTACATTTAATGCGACGTGCCGAAGCACCGCTCAGTGTCGCATTGGAGGCGATTTTAACCTGTAATTGAATTTTGCATTTGCGATGACAGTGGTACAGTGTCGACTTTCAATGTGGGGTCATAATTTGGACCCTGCACTCTATGTTTACAAAAATGTCCAACTAAATATGTCGCATTACATGACCGTCCAATTAGCTAAATGTCGAATAAGTTTTCAATATGGAAACAATTTAAGAATTGGTGAAAATTGAACAATCGGAAAAGTCCCCAACCATCAATAAGCTCAGAACAACTGCCAAATTCTCATACTCATCATATCCTGAAAAACAGGATTATGAAAAAATCAATTTGTGTTTTATTATTATTGTGGATATTGTTTTAGAATGCATGTTATACAACTGTATTTCGTAAACTCTTTTTTGAAATGTTTAATGGCCCTGATAAGCGCCGTGTTTTATGGAATGGTTCCAATTTAGAAAACTTAGTACTCGTGGTTTTGAAAAAAACCACTTCGAACACCCTCGATGCCGCCTTGTTCTGGATTTGCCACCAAAGCAGTTTGTATAAAAAACAAACTTTTTTCTTCTGCTACCTGTTGCCGTTTTGCAATTGCGTTTGCCACTCGCCACTCGCTGCAACTGCCTGTTGTTGTCTTGGTGTCCACGGAACCGATTGTGGTCTGTTCTGAATGCGGGTTTTCTTATCGTCGCGATCCTCCTTTGCTCCTTTGCTCCTTTGCCATGTCCAGACATGGCTGCTTGTGTTAGTTTGTTGATGTGATGTGATGCGAAACGTTGTGGTGTATGGTTTGGATGAGAATGATCGTTACGGCAGCGGAGCGGGGATTTTTAAGCTGACTGGCTGACTCGAGAATTACGCATGTGTGAGACTGCGACCAATGTTTCGTTCATTTTTTTCTTTTTCCTTTCCAATCGTGCTTAATTGTATTTCGCTGCTGCTCTGGTTGCCCTTTTTTTTCAATCGGAGAAACATTTGCCAGATAGTGTGATGGGAAAAAAGTAGCAAGAAAACTGTTTTTTCAAGCGAAATGCACTTGAAAAAAAACTTCATTGAGTCCGCATGACCCAGGGCTGTCCAATTAGCTATATGCCCAATTAGAGGCAAATCACTGTATTTCAATTCGACAATTTGAAAATTAACCTGGCATCCCTATGCTTGTATGTCAAAAACTCTGGCTCCTCAACCTTGTCATAAAACTATGATTCGAAATGAAAATAGTGCATCACGTATTCCTTTATACAATAATATAACAAGAACAATATAATAGTTTGTCTACTTTTCTTCACTTTGTCAAAACCTGAATAAGAAACACAACATTATGCATCCATCTGTATATATGCGACTGTTGCAATTCTGAAAATATCGGTATGTATTTATGTGTATATCACGTAAGCATATTCTGCATAATAAAATTTATTTAGTTGAAATAAAATTTCATCTTCAAAAGATGGTTGTGAAAAATAATCAAAATAACGTTATATACATATATAATGCTTCAATTATAATTTTCGCAAATGCTTTTCAATTTTTCACATATTCCCATAACTTTTTATTACAGAGCTGCTGTATGTAGTATGAGTTACAGAGCAGCGCGAATATTGATAAAAAGGTATTTCTCAATTTATGATTTCATGTTTACAGATACCTAAATCATATCTTGCAGTTACAGATCAGCTTTACATCATGATTAGTCCATTTCATCAAAAGAAAATGTATTGTGCAAATTGTCGCACAACACATCTGGTATTTGGCATCATTATAGTAGCGACCATAATATTTTATTCAACATTGAGTGGCAGACCATTTGACATTGAAATAAAACGTTACGCTGAAATACGAGCTAATAGCTCGGAAAAGTATCGACTATCATCACATGCGACCAATGTAACTTTCCAAGAGTTAAAGCAGCAGAATGGAATCATTCGTACCAGAAAATGTGGATTTTTCTCGTTTCTTTCTAACGGATGCGGTACATCGAATATCACTAATGTGCTGAAGAAACTGGGAGAATTTCAGCTAGTAACGAACGCTTCGATTCTGAAAGCTGAAAATGATAACGACTATATACAAAAAATAGACAAAACATTCGAATATCAGTCGGAAAATGCCTTCAAAAGAAATGCTACCACAAATAATAAGATCGTTGAGCACAAAGTAATTGAAACGTCGGCAGAGATTGTCATCAAAACGAAGGACATCTATGAAAAGGGACATTTCGAGGATCCTAGTAGTATTAAAAATATTTGCCCTAACAAGGGTTCTGATATAAATTTACTCATCCTCATTACGTCGGCCCCAACTCACCGAGAGCAACGACTTTCAATACGCCAATCTTGGGGGCATTACGGAATACGCCGAGACATATCCATTGGTTTTGTACTAGGAAGAACTCAGGACCAGCGAATTGAAGATCAACTGGCTGCCGAGAATTATATGTACAGTGATCTAATTAGGGGCAATTCAATTGATAGCTACCGTAATCTCACCTTAAAGACGATTTCGTTGCTTGAATGGACTAGCACGAATTGCCCGAATGCTACGTATCTACTTAAAACTGACGACGATATGTTTATTAATGTGCCGAAATTGCTCCACTTCATAGAGACACATCTTGGTTATAAGCGTACGATATTCGGACGGTTAGCAAAAAAGTGGAAGCCAATTAGGAATAAAAAATCGAAATACTATGTTAGCCCGGAACAGTATTTTCCTCCAGTATTTCCTCCATTTACAACTGGTAAGTAAGCTTATCACGAATATAGTTTGTCTATCAGCCAAAATCACAAACAAATATATTTGAAATATTGAACAACCTTCATCGCGATTATTGGTAAAAAATGGGTGGGTACTTCTAAGATATAATCGCAAGATTGATGTGGGACTACCGTTGACTTAGTAGTCATTTGTTTGTATTGATTCAATTATTCATTGAATGAAACAATTTATGAATTCAATTGAATGCGACATATTTGGTGTGTAAGTGAAGAATTTGAACAAACGCCATGTAATGTAAGGTACCTTGGTTTTGGTGGCTGTGTTAGAGAACTCATGTCGGTGGAAGCAAAAGTTCCCTCAACTTGCATAGATTTGCAATGCCAATTCCCCCAGGCATCTTGTTGGGGAAACCGTAAAACGGGCCAATCAAAACGGGGCAGTTTGGGCGTTTAGATAGCGCTTGACATTTTACGGTTATTCAAATGCATATCTCAGAAAAAAATAATATTTCAGTAATTGTGATAGATGCATAGAAATATTTCCTATCAATTGATGCAAACATCTTTCTAACCTGTTGAGAAATGTTCGAGTTATAAGCGTTCGAAATCTTTCATTTATTCCTGCATGTTCTGTTTTCATTTTACCCCCCATATATTCCGGTTAGACGTAGTTCCACGTCAAAAAATCATATGTCTAATGGCGGGTTTACATTAGGGAGATCTATAGCTATATATGGATTTATTCACGTGAAAATAGGATGTTCTGTTTTCATTTTACCCCCCATATATTCCGGTTAGACGTAGTTCCACGTCAAAAAATCATATGTCTAATGGCGGGTTTACATTAGGGAGATCTATTGCTATATATGGATTTATTCACGTGAAAATAGGTGTAAACGGGTGAGAATAAATATGATACACTTATTCGAGGTATATATAACTTGAATAAATTCAGCATATGTAAACGCTTGTGAATTTCTCACTGGTGAGAAATCACTAAAGTTGGATGCAGTTCTCATTTAGGTGAATAAATTCACCGAAAATATGAATATGTTCATTATAGAAGTTCACGCTAGTGTAAACGGTTGATGCGATTTCTATAAATCTCATCATATTTCTTCACATGAATATATCACTAGTCTAAACCCACCCTAACAGGCTAAGCAAACTAAAAAGCATAGAACATTCTACCATCTGATTATTCGATATGACTTAGGGTGCTTAATAGGGTGGCAATGAAGTTCCATTCCATCAAAAAATAATTATCAAATTCAAACCGATTATGTACAATTTGTTTATTGGCCCAAAAAATTACCTGTGTAAAGTGCTCAATCGGAAATGATTTAGGGTTGCCTCAAAGCACTCAAAGTTTTAATTTTTTTGCCACTCAGGCTTAGTCCCAAAAGGTCGATTTTCGGCCAAAATTTTGTTTTGGAAATGACACCAGATCTCGACGTTTTATGCATTTTTAAGTTATTTAGCATAAAAAAATCGATTTTCCAAATTTCTTTTATTCCCCCCTTGGAAGATTTTTTCAATGATCAAATAGACAGGTGGGTAATGTCGGGAACATAACTGGAGAGACGTAGGACTACACCAAGGGGTGTCCATTATTCGAATATCACGGAGCACAGATCCCAGAATTAGCAACTTTTCATGCACAAAATTACAGAAAAAAAAACTATGGATGGGATATACCTATGATATAACCACAAGGTTGACGTAGGACTGCCGTTGGCTTAGTAATAATTTGTGTGTTTTCAATTAGCAATAATCGCACTTCGAATGTTCCTCATTGGGTACGATATCGCCGCTGCGCAGAGCTATTGATTGAATTATTGATGAAACTAGTAGATGAATGAAACAGTTTACGAATTCAATTGCAAACATATCCCAATTTAGGTCAATTCATGCGTTATGGTAGTGGTTATCGCAGCAAATAGTTATCAACATTTTGCCTAATCAACAAACGGTATGCGTAGAAGTTCAGTGAGCTGGCGACATGAAGGGGCATGCAGTCTTGAATAATCGAGCCAAAGCGTAGCATTTATACCCGCTTTTGTAGACCGTGTTAGCAAAACTCATTTCGGAGTGTAAAAATGCATGGGGGTATAAAAATTACTGCCGAAATCTGGAATGTCGCTTTTTCCAACTTATTGGTTTCGAAAACTGTGTTGGGAAAACACATTCCGATTTGCAAAAGCGCCCAGGCTCCATGGTTTTAAAGTCTGTGTTAGGGAAACATTCCGATTTGCAGAAACGCAAACGAGTACAAAAGTATCCGCTGCTTGTATTTATTTTGCAATGCCGATTTCCCCTGGCTCCATGGGTTTGAAGTATGTGCTAGGAAAAAATTCCAATTTGCAAAAGCGCAAACGAGTACAAAAGTACTCGCTGCTTGCATCTATTTTGCAATGCCAGTTTCTCCAGACTCCATGGTTTTGAAGTGAGTGTTAGGGAAATATTACGATTTGCAAAAGCGCAAACGAGTGCAAAAACTCGCTGCATGTATTTATTTTGCAATGCCGATTTCCCCAGCTCCATGGTTTGGAAGTCTGTGTTAGGGAATCATCCATGCATTCCTGCGATGGTACCTCAATCGCTGTTCAACTGTTCAACTGTTCACAAGCTGTTCAACAATAACTGAGTGGATTTCCGAGCAGCGCTCGCTTATATACCGATTGGTGATTTCAATAGCCTGTTTTGAAAGCAATTTAAGGCTATTGAAACATGTTTTTGGATCAAAAAGTAACAAGTATATAACGCGTAGACATTTTATCTTTCGAATGAAGTGTTTATCAAGCTGTAAACGCTCAAAATCTCGGTCTCCGACGTAACGCTTTCGTTTTCGAAACTTTGATTTCACGCCCCGGTAGACAGACAGACTCAGACTCAGGGGGTCAAATTTCTAATAATGTGGTACAGCGCTATATACAAACATGTAACATACAACATACAAATATGATACAGCTAATTAAAACCGCTTAAAAACTCTAGCATTCTATTAAATCGAGCGCGATTAGCGCGATCTTCTTCTCCCGGGGCGACGCGTCCACCGCTTTTAACACACTTCTATTCGTTCTCCTGTTCCACATCCCATAGACACTCCTGTCTCTCTCTCTCCCTCTATCGCAGCTTGGTAGAAATAACAGCGTGGAACTCGTACACCAGAAATACACTCGATCATTTTCACCCATTTCTGCCAAAAAAGAAAGGCAGCATTTCCTACTGCTTCATCCCAGTTAACACCGCTTCGCCACAAATTTTGTATGAGTATTTTACCATGAATAAGAAACGGTGCTAGTAGTCCCAATGGGTCGTACAATGTCGTTGGTCATCTGTTAGAAAAACTGAGTTAATCGCTAGTTGTTGTCCACAACATGCCTAAAATACGTTCAGAACGTTCACCATCTACTAAGCTCTTGACTACTGTCTCATCGGTGGCTCCCAGAGACTGAAGCACATGTTCACTATTTGACGCTCAGTCACGCAAATTGAACCCTCCTTTACGATGTATGAGACGAACCTCTGCAGCAACCTTTTCTGCTTCCTCCACACTTTCGAAGCTCTCATGATAGTCATCTACATAATGACAATTGATTATACTGTCTGAGACTTTTAGGCACTGTTCCGAGTGCTCACTCGCGTTTAAGTTCTTTACGAACTGCGCTGATGCGAGTGAGCAGGTTGAGCCAAACATAGCGACGTCCATAACGTAGGTTTTGGGCTGGTCAGCCGGATTTTGATGAAAAAGGAAACATTGAAAGTATTTATCAACAACTCGCATCAACAGCCGTTCATTTCTCAGAAAATATCAACACAACGACTTTGCGATTTTCTCTAGCTTCGTTATTCGTCGTTCGTCATCGTTTAGCGTATCGCATGTGTTGGTACAAAGGGGACGTGTGCCTCTTTTTTAACACTCATAGAAATTGAGTCGATAATATCAGCAGCAGGATATCGCAAGCGAGCAGATATTGTATTTCTCCCGCTGCGAATAATCGTTGGTTGTCACTTTGTGTATAATTGTGCGTGTAAGTTTCACGGGGCGCCGCGCAGGTCGTGGAAGTGAACTTTACCGCTTTTATTTCGTGTCCGTACGGTCCGTACTGTCCGTTTGTTCGTCGTGAAAATTGTGTGTACCGATAGCATTGTGTACTTTTGTTGACGTTTGTTGAGCCGCTAGCGCTGGTGCGGCTACATCGCCGTACACAAGTGTTCGAACGTTTTGTTCGCGTTAATTTTGTTTTGTGGACAATTTATCAATTTTTTTTTAATTGTTTTAATTGTTCAACCGCCGGGAAATAAAACGCGAGTGAGGTGAGAAGCCGCGTCGGTGACGTCATTGGGGTAGGGATTCCCCCGTAGCGTGTTTTTTGTGTGTCGTAAAAATTCACTGTTATTGGATAAGCGGCTGCTGAACCGCCGTAATGGCGGGTGTCCCCGGCCCCGCACCTAGTGTGTGGGGCCTCAATGGCGGGATAAATGACCGCACAATCGACGGTAGCTTTTCGGGTGCGACTTTACCAACATACATGGACCCCGGCGGTAATCACGGAGAACTGATGGTGCTACGAATCACTGGCGTGGACAACGACGGTAAAGATAAGGCGCTCCCTACCGCACCATTCATGATTCGCAAGTCAATAGAGGACTGGGCTGGAAAAATTGAAGGTGCATTCCCCGAAGGTGGCAGTGCGTCATACGCACTAAAGGTACGTGACAAGAAACAGGCAGAGAGACTTCTGTAATTGACCAATTTAGCGGACGGAACAAAAGTGAGGGTTACGTACCACCAGTACCTCAATTTTTCTAAGTGCGTCGTAAGTTGCGGGCAGACAGTCAACATGACCGAGGAGCAAATTGTGAGCTACCTCCAGGATCAAAAGGTTACAGCGGCGAGGAGAATAAAGCGACGAACTGGCCCGACCATTTTCGAGAATACTCCGACGATAATACTGACTGTAAGCGGTACCCAAACTCCCGAATTCATTGATTTTGGATATCTGCGTGTCAGAACGAGACCCTACTATCCGTCGCCCATGCAATGCTTCAAATGCTGGGCGTTCGGTCATACTAAACTCAAATGCAGGCAAGACACACCAACATGTGGGAATTGTTCAGAAAAACACGTGATTTCGGCGGAGGGTCCCAAATGCGAACGGTCATTGTTCTGTATAAAGTGTGGATCGAATGAACACAGTCTAGCATCCCGTTCCTGTCCTGAATATCGGAAAGAAAACACCATTCAGAGATTAAAAGTAGACCGCGACGTGGATTACAGGGCCGCACGAATAATTTTCGAGGCAGAAAATGGTCGATCAAAAAGCTACGCCGGTGTCACTAGAGAGGTAAGTGGTCAAGGCCAATCATCGACTACGGATATTGCTCCGGACAAAAAATACAATGATCTAGTAAAAATAATAGCGGAGAAGGACCTCATCATCGCGAACATGGCCGCTTCAATTGAATCGCAGCGCACCGAGGCTGCCCAAAATGCAGCGACCATTAAGTCGTTGGTTGAAAGAGTAGATCAGATGGCCAACATTTTAGCGGCCATGGAACAGCGATCGATCCTGAGAGAGGGAGCAAATGCATCTCAACAAGAAGAGATTATCGTAGCTAGATCATTGTTGACCCGCACCAGTACCACTAATGCATCCGGAGCAACACGGCCCGTCCAAACAACTCCTCCGTCTTCGATGAACACACCAGCTTCCCCCCTGGCATCCGACAGAAGCGAATAATTAAAAATGTATCCCACAATGCCTCACCTGAACCAACACACATCCACACATGTCGCTCCACACCACACTACTAGTCAGCTCTCCGGAAGGGATAGTCGGGGCCCCGCCGATGCGGCCGCTACAGCCCAACCGGAATCGTCGGACAACCTCCGGCATCCCATGCCGCGACCTGAGGATGATACGAGTAGCAGCGCCTTGGGTATGCAGGGCCCCAGTAGTGCGGACGTTACACCCCCACCGGAACTACTGGACCACCTCTGCAGCTCAAGGACGAAGAACCAGATAAACGATGCAGAAAATCGGAACTCCACGACAGCCCTCTGCAGCCGGGGCACCGTTAGTGCGGACGTTACAACCCCACCGGTACTGACGGATAACCCCCGGCGCCGGGGAAAAGTGGCTTCCGTTGTACGAGAAATCGGGACGCACAAGGGCAGAAATGCTCGTTCCCCGATGGACCACGCGGGAGTAGAAAGATATCTCGGGACGCACAAGGGCGGAAACGCTCGTTCCCCGATGGACCACGCGGGAACACAAAATCTCAGGACGCACAAGGGCGACATCGCCCGTTTCCTGAAGGACCACGTGGGAGTCGTATATGATCTCGGGACGCACAAGGGCGGAAACGCTTGTTCCCCGACGGACGGGATTTCTACGTCGTGCAACTGCATCGTTGAGACAGGGCCTGCTGTCATTGCTGTCACCGAAGAACCAACCACCATAGTCGATTGCCCTAAAAAAGCCGAACTATTTTTTCCTTCCGTCGGGTCATGCGGGCGGCTTTCGGTCGGAACCATTCCACCCGGCCGCTGCCTCCCTCTGTCTCGTTCGGCATTACCATCCACAACAACCTCCGCCAAGGGCCAAGCCGCTGATTTTTTTTCCACCGTCGGGTCAGGGGGCCGGTCACTGGGAGATATCCGTCCTTACCCCTCTCGTTCGGCAACTCAGAGCGCGGGTGTTCCGTCCATGCCCGTCGAAGCACAATCCAATGCTGCTATCTACGACACATGGAGACATGAACTCGGAGACTTTCTACCAGCTATAGCCGGGTCCTCCGGTCCCCTGTCAACAACGTCATCTTCACCTCCGTTGAGTTCCGGGGTATTTCCGAACATCCAGGGTGCTCCATCGAGTCTGGTCTCTGACAACAGTTTGATTTCACCGGATAAGCACCACGTCATCAACCGCCAGCGATGTCCAACAGTTATCAGATCAACAAACCTGGCCCTGTAGTGGAATGTCAATGGTCTGTATAACAACCTTGGAGAGCTGGAGATCCTAGACCGGGAACTGTGTCCTTTAGTCATCGCTCTTCAAGAAATAAACAGAGTGTCTCCAACGAACGTCCAGAAGATCCTCGGCGGTAAATACCAATGGTACACAAAGCTGGGCTCCGTATTACAACATTCCGTGGCTTTGGGCGTCAAGAAGAGCATCCCCCATAAGCGCAAGCAGATCAACACCGACCTACCGATAATTGCAGTCAGAATAGAATCTCCAATTCCGGTAGTTATTGTCTCCGTTTACCTACCATGTGGCAAGATCCCGGATTTGAGACGCAAACTGCTAGAGGTGCTTGAGAGCTTGGAGGATCCTAAAATCGTTCTGGGGGACTTCAACGCACACCACCACAACTGGGGGATGCAAGCAACGGACGTAAGGGGGAACATCATCGCTGATTTTTTCGAATCGTTGGAGCTCTCGGTCCTGAATGACGGTACCGACACCTTCTGTCGAAGTCGTAGCAGTTCAGCCATCGACATTTCCGCAGCCAGTATTGATTTGGTAGTTAAACTGGGGTGGAATAAAGCAGACGACCTACACGGAAGTGACCATTATCCGATTTCAATTATCCTCAACGCACCGCCGCCTCAATCCACCCGAAGATCAAAGTGGATTTTCGACAAAGCTGACTGGGATTTCTACAGGGCTTCCTCCAGCCACCTGATCGCCCGAGACAACCCGACCTCCATGCAGAAGCTCAACGAAATCATCACCGAGGTAGCAGAATCCGCCATCCCTAAAACAAAGCCCAACCCTAGAAAGAGAGCGCTGCAATGGTGGTCTGAGGACATCAAAAAAGAAATCAAGAAACGGAGGAAGTTCCTGCGTGCGACAAAACGAATCCGGCACGATGGTCCGGAGAAAGAAACGGCAATGAACAGATACCGAGCGCAGCACATAAGGGTGAGGCGAATAGTGAGACGGGCCAAACTAGACAGCTGGACCGGCTTCCTGGAATCCATCAACGAAAGTCAGTCCTCTGCGGACCTATGGAGACGTGTTAACGAGCTGAATGGGAAAAGAAGATTCCAAACCCCTATCCTGCAAGCGAATGGCACGACCTACAGCGATCCTGTCGACACCGCGAACATGCTAGGGGAATATTTTGCTGAACTGTCCTCGATTTCGGGATACGATTCCGAGTTCATCCGACAGCAAAAAGCGGACACGAACTCAGTCGATCGATTCGTGGTTCCGAATGATCGGGTTGGAAAACCGTTCAACAAATCCTTCTCCGTCGAAGAACTCGTCGTCGCTCTGCGCTCCACCAAAGGGGAGTCCACTGGTCCCGATCACATCGGTTATAAGATGATCAAGCAGCTGTCCCCGTTAGGTCAAACCACTCTCCTCGACATTTTTAATGATCTCTGGTTGAAGCACGACTTCCCAGTGGAATGGAGACATAGTATTGTGATCCCCATCCCCAAAGTCGGCCAGAACAGCTGCTCCGTGAAAGGATACCGGCAAATATCCTTGACCTCCTGTACGTCCAAGACCCTAGAGAGGATGGCGAACCGACGGCTCGCCGAAAACCGACCGAAAACAAGAAATTGGACCGCCGACAGTTTGCCTTTCGACCGGGGATGGGCACAAACACGTATTTCGCATCCCTTGGAGAGGTGGTAGCTGAGGCCAGAAAAAATCGACAGCATCTGGAGATGGTAGCCCTGGATCTAGAGAAGGCGTACAACCGAACCTGGATTCCATTATTTCTTAAAACACTGGCTGACTGGGGGGTAGACGGCAACCTGCTGCACTTCGTTCAAAACTTCGCGACAAACCGGACCTTTGAGGTAAAAGTCGGGAACACCAGCTCCAGGCGCTTTCATGAAGAAACTGGTGTACCTCAAGGTTCCGTCCTAGCCGTCACCCTCTTCCTGATAGCGATGAACAGCCTGTTCCGGGTTATACCGAAGGGAGTATGCGTATTCACGTATGCGGACGACATCCTTTTGGTAGTGGTGGGGAACACGCACAGGGCATCACGCATCAAGATCCAGGCAGCTACCAATGCTATCGGTAAATGGGCTGTCGAACGAGGTTTTCGACTTTCGGCGCAAAAGAGTGGTCACATGGTGGTATGCAGTCACAAACACCAAGGTTGCAATTCGGGAGTCAAAATCTACAACGACCGCATTCCCCGCCGTAGAACGTTGAGAATCCTGGGAGTGGTGGTCGATTGCAACCTGAACTTCCAGCACCATTTCGACGAGGTGAAGAAAAGCTGTGCCACCCGGTTAAACCTCTTAAAAACCATCTCCAAACCTTACCGGAGTAACAACCGAACGATCCGTTTACGGGTGTCCAAAGCCATCATCAATAGCCGCCTCACCTACGGTCTCGAAGTGACATGCCTGGCCAGAGATAAACTCCTAAAAACTCTATCACCGATTTACAACAATGCACTACGGATTATCTCTGGTCTGCTACCATCAACACCAGCAGCCTCGGTATGCGCCGGAATAGGAGAACCTCCGTTTGACATTTTTGTGGACGCGGCGATAGTTTCCAGATCTGCGAGCTTTCTCGCTAAAACCAGCGGAGGTAAGGAGACACACCTGACTGTTTTAACGAACGAAATCTTGCAGCAGGTGACACACTCAAACCTCCCATCGATAGCTAAACAACTTTGGTTTGGGACTAACGACTGGAGGTTGCCGGTGGTCCAAGTGGATGATACAATCAGGTACAACTTTCGAGCTGGGGCAAGCTCTTTGGGTCTGAAGCAAACCTTTGTCGAACTTGTCTCAAGAAAATATCACAATTATGAAATTCGCTACACGGACGGTTCCAAAGGGATGCAAGGAGTTGGTTTCGGGGTAAGCGGTCATAATAACTCTCTTATTTCCAGCAAGAAGCTCGTCGACATTTGCCAGGTTTTCTCGGCCGAAGCTGCTGGAATATTTGAAGCTGCCACTATACCGTCAAGCAAATCGATCCTGATAGTTACCGACTCGGCTAGCGTCATCGATGCCGTTGGCGCGGCTATAACTAGGCACCCATGGATACAAGCTATCAGGAGGTATCTGCTCCCGGATACAGTCCTCTTGTGGGTCCCCGGACATAGTGGCATAGCCGGCAATGAAGCGGCCGACCGTTACCTGGAATCGGTTACCTTGGACAACTTTTGACGCGCAAAGTACCGCTAGACGACATCAGACTATGGATCGCCAACACATTCAAAACTTTTTGGGCGGAAAAATGGTCCGTTGAAGTGACGCTGTTCCTCCGGAGAATCAAAGGATCCATCACCAGATTCGAAGATGTCAAAACGATGAGAGAGCAACGAATCTTATCCAGGTTAAGAACCGGCCACTGCAACATGTCACACAACTTCAACAGAGGACCCTTTCATCGTCTTTGTGATTTGTGCGAGGTTCGCAATTCAGTCGAACACATCCTCTGTATTTGCCCAAAGTATGAGAACCTCCGGAACTCACACGGGATCAGCGGGAGCATTCGAGATGTGCTTGGCGACGACCCTTCACAAACTACTGCACTGCTCCGTTTTTTGAAAGATGCCGATCTGTACTTTAAAATTTGAACAAAAAACTTGTGATTAAATCGAAGATCCTTGTTCCTTCCCCTTCGCGATAAGGGGAATAAGAACGGTCGGCATCTTCGAGTGGCGCGGATTCCCCATCTGTGGCCTGGGGCCATGGCAAGCGGACATCCTCGTCAAACCAGGGGAAAAAAAGCTCAAATGCGTAGAAATTCTCGTGACGAAATCTGTTTTTGTTTTATTGTTTTATTGTTAATTGCTTGTCCGTATGTGCATGTAAAATGGATAATAAGCGCACTTTGCGGCATGGTTTCGGCCGTTTTTACTGAGACGAACCAGCCCAGGAGGCTGAAAGTCTCAAAAATAAAGAATTAAAAAAAAGACGGGTGGGTAATGTCGGGGACATAACCGGAGTGACGTAGGACTATACAAAGGGGACAGCTTTTGTTAAATATATATTTTAAATATATTGTTTTATTTTCTTCTCCTACGTGAATACCTACCTATATACCTGAAAAATGGATTAGTTCACTGTTTACTCTTTATGAATATGTTGATGGTTCTGAAAAGAACCTTTGGTGTTGTGTTTTTGTTATCACTCGATATTCCCTTCTTGTTCGGTTAAACCTTCCTGTTTAGCTATTGCGTTTGCCACTCGCCACAGCTTTCACAGTTGGAAAATTTCTTGCTATCCAGCTTGTGACATGTTGTTCAGTAAATTACATTTAATGCGACGTGCCGGAGAAACACTTTGCCACTCACTGAAACTAATTGTTGCCTTGATGAGCGCCGAACCGAAGCTACTCTGTTCTTTATGCGGGTTTTCTGATTGTCGTGAGCAGCTTTGCAAGCCAACTCGAGCACTCCGACGGCCGAAACTCTATAATCGCTGTTAGGTATACTGGTGCTCCGGCACCAATCCGTTCAGCTTAGTTACCCTTGCGGAGCAATCAGTGAATGCGACCAACAGGGAACTGGAGACCTGCACGGTTCGAGTGAGACTTTGCCTTTCCCTTAACTTGTCCTCCTTTGTTACGTCCACGATGCCGATGCCGTACAACCACACGGGTTTACGATTTGAAAGAAAATAAGATATTTTTTTGGGGTCCGCGTGTTTTATACTCTAGCGGTACACACTCACAGGATAGAGACAAATCGGCAGACTCAGCCAGAGGGGCGAGTCCAACGAGACGAACGAATGAGCGTTAAAAGGGAGCGATGGCAAAAAATACATTCATAGAGGCGAATGAACTGAAAAGTTTAAACCCTCTTAAAGCCAAAAAGAAGAAGTAGAAGAAAATACATTCATTACGATTTGTTCGCTCGTTGGATTCACATGCAGGCTAAAAAGGGTCCTTTTCAGGATCACAAAATTATCTTCAATCTAAAAAGTTTATTGTTTTGTTATCACTCGATATCCCCATCTTGTTCGGCTAAACCTTTCTGTTTAGCGATTGCATTTGCCACTCGCCACAGCTTTCACAGTTGGAAAATTTCTTCCCATCCAGCTTGTGACATATTTTACAGTAAATTACATTCAATGGCACGTCGCATTACCACCACTCAGTATCGGATTGGAGGTAATTTTAACCTGTAATTGAACATTTGCGATGACAGTGGTACAGTGTCAACTTTCAATGTGGGGTCATAATTTGGACCCCGAACTCTATGTTTACAAAAGTGTCCAACTAAATATGTCGCATTACATGTCCGTCCAATTAGTTAAATGTCGAGATAAGTGTAAATTACTGTACTTTCAATCTAGAAGCAATTTAAGAATTGGTGAAAATCAATAAGCTCAGAACAACTGCCAAATTCACATACTCATCATATCCTGGCAAACAAATTATGAAAAAATCAATTTGTGTTTTATTATTATTTTGGATATTGTTTTAGAAAGCATTGAACTGTATTTCCTAAACTCTTTTTTGGAAGGTTTAATGGCCCTGAAAAGCGCCTTGTTTTATGGAATGGTTCCAATTTAGAAAACTTAGTACTCGTGGTTTTGAAAAAAACCATTTCGAACGCCCTCGATGCCGCCTTGTTCTGGATTTGCCACCAAAGCAGTTTGTATAAAGAACAAACTTTTTTCTTCTGTTACCTGATGCCGTTTTGCCATTGCGTTTGCCACTCGCCACTCGCTGCAACTGCCTGTTGTCTTGATGTCCACCGAACCGAATGTGGTCTGTTCCGAATGCGGGTTTTCTTATTGTCGCGAGCAGCTTTGCCAGCTAACTCGATCACTTCGGCGGCCGAAACTATATAACGCCGGCTAGGTGGACTGCTGCACTGGTACTAACGTGCTCGGCCTAGCTACCCTTGCGGGGAACTCCAGATCCATGTCCAGACATGGCTGCTTGGATTGGTTTGTTGATGTGTTGTGATGCGAACCGATGTGGTGTACGGTTTGAATGAGAATGATCGTTACGGCAGCGGAGCGGGGATTTTTAAGCTGACTGGCTGGCTCGAGAATTACGCATGTGTGAGACTGCGACCAATGTTTCGTTCATTTTTTTCTTCTTCCTTTCCAATCGTGCTTCATTCTATTTTGCTGCTGCTCTGGTTGCCCGTTTTGGTCGGTACGATTTGAGGAGCACAAAATGGACCAATCAAAAATGGGCACATAGTGTATTTTGACAATGCTTGATATTTCACAATTATTCAATTATTTATCTCCAGAAAAATGAAATGTTATTCGTTATGATAGATGCGTAGATATATTTCCTATCAATTGTTGCAAAAACCTTTGCGATCTATTGAGAAATGCTCGAGTTATAAGCGTTCCAAATCTTGCATTTTTTCCTACTTGTTCAGTGCCTAGATTTCCATTTCACCCCCTATATCTTCCGGTTAGACGTAGTCCTACGTCAAAAAAATTTTAACACATTCGGTCTGACACACCGACGCGAGTATAGAAGTAACTGTTTTGGACAACTGCCTTTTTTCATATTCTAGAATGTTGTTGAATGAAATGTATAAATTAATGTTAGTGGCGTGGAATATTTATTAAATATAATGCATAAGATCATTATCGGACTATTCTTATTTGATTTCAGTACCTTTTGTAACTGGATTGAACAAATCCATATATTAACTATTCGTCGATATATTCGTCGTTAGATTCATACGTTCAAAAGAAAAATATAAATGTTTGACTTTCGTATAGTTATTCGCTAAATGAAATGGTCATACATGTACACACTTGTGAAAGAATTTCACTTGTGGAAGAATTGTAAACAGTAAACTATAAACTTATCGGTAGTTTATGGTAATTTTTAACAGTTACAGTTTCGGGGATATTTTTTTATAATGGACAATATCGACAAGAAAACACGAAAAAGAAAAGGAAGTTCCTAGAAATCCTTTTAAATCATCTTTTTTTATGCCCCATCTAAAAAAAGGCATTAATTCTTAGTTTACCAAGAAAACAGATACAAAGAATATTAGAAATATGCAAATTTTATATTCCAGAGCCTTTATCATCTAGTAATTATCTAGAAGGTTGTTATACATTCCTCTCTTCGATAAAAGACCCGATAAACACGCAACAACTGCATGGAATGTAAAAAATATGTTTGTTTCGAGCATGCAGTTATGCTATGTTCTGATTCTTCCTCCAATAAAACCACAATCGATTAATACGTTTTGACGTAGGACTACGTCTAACCGGAAGATATAGGGGGTGAAATGGAAATCTAGGCACTGAACAAGTAGGAAAAAATGCAAGATTTGGAACGCTTATAACTCGAGCATTTCTCAATAGATCGCAAAGGTTTTTTCATCAATTGATAGGAAATATATCTACGCATCTATCATAACGATTAACATTTCATTTTTCTTGAGATAAATAATTGAATAATTGTGAAATATCAAGCATTGTCCAAATGCACTATGTGCCCATTTTTGATTGGTCCATTTTGTGCTCCTCAAATCGTACCGACCAAAACGGGAAACCACAACAGCAGCGAAATAGAATGAACCACGATTGGAAAGGAAAAAGAAAAAAATGAACGAAACATTGGTCGCAGTCTCACACATGCGTAATTCTCGAGCCAGCCAGTCAGCTTAAAAATCCCCGCTCCGCTGCCGTAACGATCATTCTTTGTGTGGACACCGACTGGACAACATCGTTGCTGGACGAGCTGGATGGCGAGGGATCGAGTGCCTTTCTCAAGGCAAGAGGGCGGAGGTGGTAGCGCTGGAGTAGAGTAGAGTAGAGTAGAGTTTTCAAAGGGCTCTCAAGGCTAGAGACGAATGAACTGCAAAAGTTTAAAGTCTCTATAATACAATACCTTCCTTCCTTCCTTCCGTAACGATAATTCTCATTCAAACCGTACACCACATCGTTTCGCATCACATCACATCATCAAACTAACACAAGCAGCCATGTCTGGACATGGCAAAGGAGGAAAAGTGACAGGAAAGGCAAAAACCCGCTCGAACCGTGTTGGACTGCAGTTTCCCGTAGGTGTATTCGCCAATTGCTCCGCAAGGGTAGCTAGGCCGAGCGCGTTAGTATCAGTGCACCAGTCCACCTAGCAACCGTTATAGAGTTTCGGCTGCCGAAGTGATCGAGTTGGCTGGCAAAACTGCTCGCGCTTTGGTTCGGTGGACATCAAGACCTCAACAGGCAGACGCAGAAGAAAAAAAGACGGGCGGGTAATGTCGGGGACATAACCGGAGTGACATAGGACTATACAAAGGGGACAGCTTTTGTTAAATATATATTTTAAATATATTGTTTTATTTTCTTCTACTACGTGAATACCTACCTATCTACCTGAAAAATGGATTAGTTTACTGTTTACTCTTTATGAATATGTTGATGGTTCTGAAAAGAACCTTTGGTGTTGTGTTTTTGTTATCACTCGATATTCCCATCTTGTTCGGTTAAACCTTCCTGTTTAGCTATTGCGTTTGCCACTCGCCACAGCTTTCACAGTTGGAAAATTTCTTCCCATCCAGCTTGTGACATGTTGTTCAGTAAATTACATTTAATGCGACGTACCGGAGAAACACTTTGCCACTCACTGAAACTAATTGTTGCCTTGATGAGCGCCGAACCGAAGCTGCTCTGTTCTTGATGCGGGTTTTCTGATTGTCGTGAGCAGCTTTGCAAGCCAACTCGAGCACTCCGACGGCCGAAGCTCTATAATCGCTGTTAGGTATACTGGTGCTCCGGGACCAACCCGTTCGGCCTAGTTACCCTTGCGGAGCAATCAGTGAATGCGACCAACAGGGAACTGGAGACCTGCACGGTTCGAGTGAGACTTTGCCTTTCCCTTAACTTGTCCTCCTTTGTTACGTCCACGATGCCGATGTCATACAACCACACGGGTTTACGGTTTGAAAGAAAATTAGATATTTTTTTGGGGTTCGCGTGTTTTACACTCACAGGATAGAGACAAATCGGCAGACTCAGCCAGAGGGGCGAGTCCAAGGAGACGAACGAATGAGCGTTAAAAGGGAGCGATGCCAAAAAAATACATTCATTACGATTTGTTCGCTCGTTGGATTCACATGCAGGCTAAAAAGGGTCCTTTTCAGGATCACAAAATTATTTTCAATCTAAAGAGTTTATTGTTTTGTTATCACTCGATACCCCCTTCTTGTTCGGCTAAACCTTTCTGTTTAGCGATTGCATTTGCCACTCGCCACAGCTTTCACAGTTGGAAAATTTCTTCCCATCCAGCTTGTGACATATTTTACAGTAAATTACATTCAATGGCATGTCGCATTACCACCACTCAGTATCGGATTGGAGGTAATTTTAACCTGTAATTGAACATTTGCGATGACAGTGGTACAGTGTCGACTTTCAATGTGGGGTCATAATTTGGACCCCGAACTCTATGTTTACAAAAATGTCCAACTAAATATGTCGCATTACAGGTCCGTCCAATTAGCTAAATGTCGAGATAAGTTTTTTTTTTTTTTTTTTTTCTGTATTATAGTGACTTTCAACGCTTCTGGCTGGTTCGTCACTTTTACCTTCCATTTTGGAAGAATGTCGGGAATGAGAATTGAACTCGTGATCTTGAGCGTGAGAAGTATGGATGTTACCTCCACGCCAGATCGGCTCCGCGTCGAGATAAGTGTAAATTACTGTACTTTCAATCTAGAAGCAATTTAAGAATTGGTGAAAATCAATAAGCTCAGAACAACTGCCAAATTCACATACTCATCATATCCTGGCAAACAAATTATGAAAAAATCAATTTGTGTTTTATTATTATTTTGGATATTGTTTTAAAAAGCATTGAACTGTATTTCCTAAACTCTTTTTTGGGAGGTTTAATGGCGCTGAAAAGCGCCTTGTTTTATGGAATGGTTCCAATTTAGAAAACTTAGTACTCGTGGTTTTGAAAAAAACCTTTTCGAACGCCCTCGATGCCGCCTTGTTCTGGATTTGCCATCAAAGCAGTTTGTATAAAGAACAAACTTTTTTCTTCTGCTACCTGAAGCCGTTTTGCGATTGCGTTTGCCACTCGCCACTAGCTGCAACAGCCTGTTGTCTTGATGTCCACCGAACCGAATGTGTTCTGTTCCGAATGCGGGTTTTCTTATCGTCGCGAGCAGCTTTGTCAGCTAACTCGATCACTTCGGCGGCCGAAACTATATAACGCCGGCTAGGTGGACTGGTGCACTGGTACTAACGTGCTCGGCCTAGCTACCCTTGCGGGGAACTCAAGATCAACACGGTTCGAGCGGGATTTTGCCTTTCCCTTCATTTTCCTCCTTTACCATGTCCAGACATGGCTGCTTGGGTTGGTTTGTTGATGTGTTGTGATGCGAACCGATGTGGTGTACGGCTTGAATGAGAATGATCGTTACGGCAGCGGAGCGGGGATTTTTAAGCTGACTGGCTGGTAGAGAATTACGCATGTGTGAGACTGCGACCAATGTTTCGTTCATTTTTTTCTTTTTCCTTTCCAATCGTGCTTCATTCTATTTCGCTGCTGCTCTGGTTGCCCGTTTTGGCCGGTACGATTTGAGGAGCACAAAATGGACCAATCAAAAATGGGCACATAGTGCATTTTGACAATGCTTGATATTTCACAATTATTCAATTATTTATCTCAAGAAAAATGAAATGTTATTCGTTATGATAGATGCGTAGATATATTTCCTATCAATTGATGCAAAAACCTTTGCGATCTATTGAGAAATGCTCGAGTTATAAGCGTTCCAAATCTTGCATTTTTTCCTACTTTTTCAGTGCCTAGATTTCCATTTCACCCCCTATATCTTCCGGTTAGACGTAGTCCTACGTCAAAAAGTTTGTTGTTTCTACAAACTGCTTTGGTGGCAAATCCAGAACAAGGCGGCATCGAGGGCGTTCGAAATGGTTTTTTTTCAAAACCACGAGTACTAAGTTTTCTAAATTGGAACCATTCCATAAAACACGGTGCTCATCAGGGCCATTAAACCTTTCAATAAAGAGTTTACGAAATACAGTTCAATGCTTTCTAAAACAATATCCAAAATAATAATAAAACACAAATTGATTTTTTCATAATCCTGTTTTTTAGGAAATGATGAGTATGAGAATTTGGCAGTTGTTCAGAGCTTATTGATGGTTGGGGACTTTTCCGATTATTCAATTTTCACCAATTCTTAAATTGTTTCCAGATTGAAAACTTATTCGACATTTAGCTAATTGGACGGTCATGTAATGCGACATATTTATTTGGACATTTTTGTAAACATAGAGTGCAGGGTCCAAATTATGACCCCACATTGAAAGTCGACACTGTACCACTGTCATCACAAATGCAAAATTCAATTACAGGTTAAAATCGCCTCCAATGCGACACTGAGCGGTGCTTCGGCACGTCGCATTAAATCTAATTTACTGTACAACATGTCACAAGCTGGATGGGAAGAAATTTTCCAACTGTGAAATATGTGGCAAGTGGTAAACGCAATCGCTAAACAGGAAGGTTTAGCCGAACAAGATGGGGATATCGAATGATAACAGAACAATAAACTTTTTAGATTAAAGTACAAAACGCGCGGATCCGCTGAAAAATATATCATTCTTTTTCAAAACGTAAATCAGTGTGGTTGTATGGCATCGTTTCACATCACAATATACCTAATAGCGGTTATAGAATTTCGGCCGCCGGAGTGCTCGAGTTGGCTTGCAAAGCTGCTCACGACAATAAGAAAACCCGTCTACAGAACAGAGCACATTCGGTTCGGTGGCAACAACTAGTTTCAGCGAGTGGCAAACGCAATCGCAAAACGGCAGCAGGTAGGAGAAGGAAAAAAATTGTTTATACAGATTGCTTTGGTGGCAAAACCAGCCACCGTAAAACACGGCGCTTTTCAGGGCCATTAAACCTTTCAAAGAAGACTTATTAAAAGTTTTCACAATTCCAAAGCATTCTAAAGTGACATAATATGACATATAATATAAACTGATTGATCATTCAGTTTTCACAAACCCATGCATGGTTTCCGAATTAAAAGTGGCTTCAAATTACAACACATTGTATGCAGGATGGCATTGACGAATTTTCTCGGTAGCAACAACTGCTTTCTTTGGTTGATAACTGATGTTGAAAATTGACTGACGTTACATCTGCATTGTATAGAAACATAACTAAGGAGCAACATGATGAGCTATGTATTTCCTGCTGCTCTGTTCTTATTTTAAAGTACTTTAATCCTGTGTTAATTTACTGTTGGTTTTTCAGAACGCTTATAGCTCGTTTAATTCTCGACAGATCGTAGAGTTCGTCTCCAAAACCTCAGTTCTTTTTCATTTCTACGAGGGTCACTATTTATATTTCGGGAACTGGCAACACTGATGTCATGTGAGTCCATCTGACGGTTCCATCGTAAAGTTTGACATTTTTGACGATATACGTACTCAGAACATTTTGTCATACGGACGCTATTTGTTCATTTTATATTTAGTTGAAAGTTTGGTCTCGGCAAAAAAATGGAACTGAATCGTGAACATTTTTGTGCGATGATTTTTTACGACTTTCGACGTGGATTATCACAACAAGAGTGCGTCAATCAACTTAATTTGACTTTTGGCGATGAAGCTCCATCAAAAACCACTGTGTATCGCTGGTATAGTGAATTCAATCGTGGTCGTAGTTCGCTGTCCGACGAGTTTCGTGAAGGTCGTCCAAAATCGACTGTACTGCCAGAAAACATCGATGCTGTGCACGAAATGATTAAGCAAGATCATCATGTAACCTATTGTGAGATTGAGGCATCCCTAAGCATTAGTTCCACCAGCATATATGCGATTTTACATGAACACTTAGTTGTGCGAAAATTATGTTCACGTTGGATCCCACATAATCTGACAATCGCTAAAAAAAAGGCTCGTGTCGATTGGAATAAATGCTTTGAAAATTGGTTTAAGCGCATGCAAAAGTGTATCGATCATCGTGGCGAGTACTTTGAAAAACAATAAAAATATATTCGCAGCTTAACTATTTGTTTTTGTTCCTATTCCCGAAATATAAATAGTGACCCTCGTATTTACTTTGTTTGCGGAGATACAAATCTTACAATTCATTCGTCTACGAAACCACAGTTTAAGGTACGGTAATGTGCTGAATAGTGAAATATATGATAGTGAATGAGCTGATGACCACCTATGCATTCCCTATCACAGCCATCATTTTGATTGTACGATATGTGCATACGCCAAAAGATGCCCGGCGTTGTACATTTAATAAGTACAAAGCCTTCAGAAAAAATCAAGAATCAACTATGAAATAGTGAGAAAAAATTGAGAAAGTTGGTAAAAAAAAGCAAAAACACAACACAAAAGGTTCTTTTCAGAACCGCCAACATGTTCATAAAGAGTAAACAGTAAACTAATCCATTTTTCAGGTAGATAGGTCGGTATTCACGTAGGAGAAGGAAATAAAACAATATATTTTAAATATATATTTAGCAAAAGCTGTCCCCTTTGTATAGTCCTACGTCACTCCGGTTATGTCCCCGACATTACCCACCCGTCTTTTTATGTTATTTTATAACTCTTTATACTTCCATGAATTATATTCAGTTGCTTACTTTTAATTAATAACAGTGAAAAATTCGAAAAATTCAAAAATTACTCTATTTTGAGGAGGCTGATGATTAGATGACTATTAAAACATAATAAAGACGAAGAAAACATATGTTTCGGAGTTTTTTCATTCAATCATACCCTCTTCTTCAAATAAATGCCAATAAATGCCTGAAAAATACACAATGACAACATTACAGAGAAGTTGAATTTTCGGTCTGTGACACCGTGCGCGAGTATACGTGTTATGATTTTGCACGCGAGTACAGGAGGGTTAAGTACTGAGTTTCGTTCCATACGCTTTTCGAGGCATTCCAATATAAGCAATGCCAAAGGATAACTCTCTCACTTTTAATGGTAGTGTATGCCGCAGATTGTCAATCCCAATTAGTAGCTTGGGGCTAACATTGTGATATCCTTGTACAGGAACCTGATTCAGATGTTCGTATCGTTCTGCCGCTTCTTCGTAGTTGAAGTTCTGCGAGGGTAGGTTCAGCCGACCAACGGTTCGAGCTTCCGAAATCGTGTAACGTCTATTTTTGCACACCGGAAATCTCTAGAGAAACTTTCTGTGAATTTTTTTCGTTCCGCGACTTATTTCCTGTCCAGTTGAGGGTTGCCATTCACTCCCAACTGTGAAATCAGGGCGCTTTCCACTAAGGTAATCGAGGATCTTTCATCAATAAGGCAAAAACATCAACATTGCCCGACTTTCCGTAGAGAGTGACTGGGAGGCTCGTATCGAGGAAACGATGAGCGTGATTTTCAGCAACGATTGGTGTTTCAGCGTCAACCTTCTTAGCACAATGAAGTAGTGGATGATATCGGAATTGACATCCATCGACATTGCATCGACGCAAACAGTGGCCCTCACTACAGCAAAGACACTTGTATTGCTTGGGCTCAGAAGCTTCCATCGTAGTTTCCGGAGCATGAGAATTTATAAACCCATTCAATTTCCCTTCATCTCTGCACCACGCTGGATGCGTCTTGAACAATTCCCGTCATATAATATATTGGGTTGGGGAAAAAGAAATGTCGTATATTGTCAATATATGACAACACTTAAGTGTCGTTTTGACGGTGTTGTGATTGTCCTTTTCAATCTAAAGTTATGGCGCGTCAAAGATGGAGTCCACCAAGCAAGAAATTCGCCATATTTTACGTTTTTACTACCTGCGAGGTAAAACTGCAACGAAGGCGGCCGAAAAAATTCGTGTAGTTTATGGACCCGATACTGTAACGATTCGCACAGCACAGCGTTAGTTTAATCGATTTCGTTCTGGTGTAGTGGCTGTCGAAGATACACCCCGTACTGGTAGGCCAATCGTCGTGGGAACCGATAAACTGCTCAACTATGGCCAGACCCTTAACTCGGTTCTCTACTGTGAGCAGCTTGACCGTTTTGAAGCAGGCGATTGACCAGAAGCGGCCAGAAATGATCTATAGGAATGGTGTTGTTTTACACCAGGACAACGCTCGGCCTCACACATCTTTGATGACCCGCCAGAAGCTACGGGAGCTCGGATGGGATGTCCTATTGCACCCACCGTATAGTCAGGACCTGGCTCCAAGTGATTATCATCTCTTCAGGTCCATGCAAAACGCTCTCCGTGATGCTGAGTTGGCCTGAGTTTTTTTTGCAAATAAGGAGGGGGGGGGGGGGGTCTTAGAATGGGTGGGATTATGAAGTTGCCTTCTAAATGGCGACAAGTTTGCTAACAAAACGGCGCACATTTGACTTAAATTGGATAATTTTAAGTATGTTAAATAAAGCGTAGTACGACATTTCTTTTTCCTCATACCTATATTTCGCTTATCCGCAGCCGTCATCTTTTGCTCGGTCGGCAACTTATTTACCAGTTCCCGAAGCAGTGTGGGATTAGAGAGATGGGCGTGCTCATTGGCAGCTTCAATATGCTCACATAAGGCTTACACTGCCATACCGTACTCAATGAGTCCCTCAAGCTTATCCGATTTTGGAATCGAAATTGACCGAACCTTCGAAGGAGTGTGTTAATTAGCACCGCCGTTTTACCATATCGCATACGGAGTGTCTCCACGACGTTCGGAACCTCTTCAGGCAATACCAATCTATTTCGGACCATTTCAAGAGCATGTTCTTTCAAACATCTTTGGAGTCTGATCATATTTTCTCTGTCTGTATAACCACATTTCGCAGTGGTGTAGTTGTAGTTTAAAATAAACATAGGCCATTCCGATGGATCACCAGAAAATGTCGGAAGATCACGGGCCAGTGACTGCCGCGCTGCATGCTGCTGCTGGGTTTGGCCTTGATTCAATGGGTTTCGGCACTCTCGCATGGCAGACTGAACAAAGTGACCTTGAGGATTTAGCTTTTCATGACATACGTATGGCTCATTTGCGCCAGAACCAATTTGAGTTCGCACGTTGCTGAACTGCTCTGCATTGAATCCGGAGTATGGTTGGTTACCACATCGTAGCTTATCGTCGATAACATCGATTCGTTTGTCGCGCCGCTGCACGTTGGTATCGAAAGAAACTTCGGACTTCAGGTGGAATTCATCTCGCTGTCTACCTCCACTAGCACCGAAAAGCGCGCGTCTATCCTACTGCTACTCGTTATCTATCGAAAACATTTCTGGATTAGAATCTATACGCAATTCTTTATACATTGGTCGGGTTTTTGTCGGGTTGTCGGAGACATTACGTCGAGTTCGAGCAGGTAATACAAATCCTGCCAGTTGTTTCTCACACTCGTCCAGCTGGCACTGCAGTTCCTGAAGCAGCTTCTTTGCTTGTTTCTGTTTGTGTTGATACTGTTCTCGCAGTTCCTGCTGTCGTTGATATTTGAACGGATTGTTGTCGTTACGATGAGATTTCGATATTGGCTGTTGCTGCTGGAACTGAGAGGCTGCTGGTGGTTCCGTTCCGTCGACCGCGCCTTCTTCCTGTTCCTCGTTACACCGTATCCAATCGTCCACTATTTGGAAGCTTTCGTTACTCTTGGGCCTGATCATGAACATCACTGTCACAAACGCTTTCATATCACTTACACTCCACTTAATCTTTTTGTGTCTATCATCATTGTTACGGACAGTTGCGTGTAAAAATGAACTCCGTGAAGTGAAAGAGTTCATTCCCGTTTATAAAAGACGTGTCAGTTGCATAGTTTCGGACGTTTGAACGATATGTCGGTTGCATTGTTTCGGACGTTTGAACGTTATGTAGGTAAAATTAATACAGCGTATGAGATAATAATCCATTTAATTAATCGTATGTTTTAGAATGACAAGTTTGCGATTATACCTCGATGATTAGTTTGCTGAATCATACGCTGGCTCAAAGATGAAGAGGAATACTCGGTTGCACGGGAATAATGTAGTTGTTGAACATATAGGAATATAATTTTACGCTAGAGATAAAACATGACTATTATGTTTAATAATCGAAATCTCGCATACTCTTGTACTTAGCTCTGTCTTACTCGTTTGAATAGTGAGAAATATTTAGAATCATTTTTTATGAACCGTTTCTACAATTTTGATGAATAATAATATATTCTATATCGCGGAACAAGCCCAAATTTTCACGATCAGTATAATATGAGCTACTCCCATGTGGGATTCTGAAGTTTAATCCTCTTATCCTTTCCATTCTCGGGTAATTTGATACACGGGACATGAGGTTTGATTTAATTATTCAAACAGAAACTGGTCAGTACTTTGTTAATACTCTTTCATTCAAAGTATGTCTTCAAAACCATATCGTTGAAAACATCTATAACTTAAAAAGTTATAACTATCGTCCTGATTTTGGTCTGGTCCGCCAATTGTGAATGTTTGAGTTACAAAAATTAGCTCTGCAATGTGGGAAAACCTTTACAGTTATTATTTTATATTCAAAATATCAACAAATCAATATTATACATAATCAATCATAATGATCGTATTTGGGCCAGTGATCTCGATTGCCATTTTATGGTATTCCAACTCTCTCTTAGTCTGATCCTAAGAATAGGAACAAAAAAAAATATAGGAGGTTGTGTCCAAGATACGACCGCATTGTTGACGTAGAACTAAGCTGTTATTTTGACGTAGGACTACGTCTTTCATTTCTATACCGGGGTGTAAAATCAAAGTTTCGAAAACGAAAGCGTTACGCCGGAGACCGAGATTTTGAGTGTTAATAGCTCCTAAACAACTGAACGAAATGGTATGATAAACACTTCATTCGAAAGATAAAATGTCTACGCGTTCTATACTTGTTACTTTCTGATCCAAAAACTTGTTTCAATAGTCTTAAATTTGCTTTCAAAATAGGCTATTGAAATCACCAATCGGTATTTAAGCGAGCGCCGCTCGGAAATCCACTCAGTTCTAATTGAACAGCGATTGGAGCATGTTGTCGCTGTTGTGGTGAAGCTCTTCATTTATCATGAAAGCGCGGATGAACGGTGTCACCAAGAGCCTGTTTATGCACCTTAGGCCAGAAGGGAATCCATCAGGAGGAGAGTGATGCTACAAACGGTTCCCCGGGAAGATCTCGAAGCAGCCGCTACACACATACACACATACACGCACGGAATTCTTTCCGTTTGGATCGAGAAAGATCCGGAAAATAATCTGCCAGTTCCTCTAGGAATTTAAAAATACATTCATGTGAAAGAGTTTATTTGAATGTTTTCTATCCATGTAACACTGTGAGTATAATATGAGCTACTCCCATGTGGGATTCTGAAGTTTAATCCTCTTATCCTTTCCATTCTCGGGTAATTTGATACACGGGACATGAGGTTTGATTTAATTATTCAAACAGAAACTGGTCAGTACTTTGTTAATACTCTTTCATTCAAAGTATGTCTTCAAAACCATATCGTTGAAAACATCTATAACTTAAAAAGTTATAACTATCGTCCTGATTTTGGTCTGGTCCGCCAATTGTGAATGTTTGAGTTACAAAAATTAGCTCTGCAATGTGGGAAAACCTTTACAGTTATTATTTTATATTCAAAATATCAACAAATCAATATTAT
This sequence comes from Toxorhynchites rutilus septentrionalis, assembly GCF_029784135.1. Classification (NCBI taxonomy): domain Eukaryota; kingdom Metazoa; phylum Arthropoda; class Insecta; order Diptera; family Culicidae; genus Toxorhynchites; species Toxorhynchites rutilus. The sequence continues at coordinate 97,364,393 of NC_073744.1, forward strand.
ACATAATCAATCATAATGATCGTATTTGGGCCAGTGATCTCGATTGCCATTTTATGGTATTCCAACTCTCTCTTAGTCTGATCCTAAGAATAGGAACAAAAAAAAATATAGGAGGTTGTGTCCAAGATACGACCGCATTGTTGACGTAGAACTAAGCTGTTATTTTGACGTAGGACTACGTCTTTCATTTCTATACCGGGGTGTAAAATCAAAGTTTCGAAAACGAAAGCGTTACGCCGGAGACCGAGATTTTGAGTGTTAATAGCTCCTAAACAACTGAACGAAATGGTATGATAAACACTTCATTCGAAAGATAAAATGTCTACGCGTTCTATACTTGTTACTTTCTGATCCAAAAACTTGTTTCAATAGTCTTAAATTTGCTTTCAAAATAGGCTATTGAAATCACCAATCGGTATTTAAGCGAGCGCCGCTCGGAAATCCACTCAGTTCTAATTGAACAGCGATTGGAGCATGTTGTCGCTGTTGTGGTGAAGCTCTTCATTTATCATGAAAGCGCGGATGAACGGTGTCACCAAGAGCCTGTTTATGCACCTTAGGCCAGAAGGGAATCCATCAGGAGGAGAGTGATGCTACAAACGGTTCCCCGGGAAGATCTCGAAGCAGCCGCTACACACATACACACATACACGCACGGAATTCTTTCCGTTTGGATCGAGAAAGATCCGGAAAATAATCTGCCAGTTCCTCTAGGAATTTAAAAATACATTCATGTGAAAGAGTTTATTTGAATGTTTTCTATCCATGTAACACTGTGACCAAATATGTTTCAATCAAGTGCTATTAACAGATGAGGAAATATCTAATCGTTACTGAAAATAATCTGCCAGTTCCTCTAGGAATTTAAAATTACATTCATATGAAAGAGTTTATTTTAATGTTTTCTATCCATGTAACACTGTGACCAAATACATTAGGTTTTGTGATTTTTCAATCAATCGCAATCAACAGGATAGCTTCTGAAGATTATTCTTCCTCATCAGTAGGATATTTCCGTGGGTTTTTGTTGTGTGCTTTTTGCATTCCATCGTGTATAATCTACAGACATGAATGAGAAAGCGCTGAAGTGAACTTCACACAATTTTGTTTTGTTTCGCGGGTGCTCCCGTGGCCGAGTGGTTAGCGTCATAACTAACATGCCGGGTGTTCGGGTTCGATTCCCGTTCTGGTCTGGGGAATTTTTCGTCAAAGAAATTTCCTCCGACTTGCACTGTGATCACGCGTATTCTAGAGCTTGCCACTCAGAATGCATTCAAGGCGTGTTATTTGGCATAGAAATCTCAACTAAGTACTAATAAAAATGACGCAAGTAATACTACGTTGAGACGGCGAAGTTCCTCTAGGAACGTTAGTGCCATTGAAGAAGAAGGATATTTCCGTATCCAATATTGGATGCATAAAACCTCGTGCCTCCAACGTAACGCTCTCGTTTTCGAAGTTCTCCAAATATTCATTCATTCAGAATGAATTCAGATTCAACTTCATACAAATGATCTCTAAATCAACGATAGTCCTACGTCACCCTTGCGGTTATACCATAGACATAACCCACTTCCTGTTTTTTATAAGTCGCTTGTTTATACCTTCGGATATTATTCTATAGTGCTGTGAAATTTTAGAAACAACTGCTTAGTAGAATAATCTCTGAAATGTTTTTTCATTGTAGAATTAGTTGACGATAATTGATTGATGATTCATTCTTGCCCTCGCAGAACAATACACTAGCTGATCATATGTCGCAATTAATTTCATGTCAATGTATTGAAAATTTACGTTGAACGCTATTCCGGTGGCCTTTTTCGCAATTGATCGCTACAGCCGATTATATACATGTTGCGCCAGCACCATTATTCCACATCTCATAACTACATCAATATATCTAACTACTAGGAATATAAACACTTCTCATCATTTTACGTTATTCTCAAAAGAAACGATTCAGTTTATATCACTGGTTTCGAAAAAGTTGCATTACTTTCTCACACTCGAAATAAGCGCAGCTGCCAGGAAATTTTTGTACTGGTAAGCGAAACCTAATCACATACAACCTTCCAGAACGACATTTACTTTCTTGGTATCTAAACAAGCGAAATAAACTCTTTTTGTTAATATCAACAACCTCGAAAATAGTAGCATTGCTTTATTATGATCATGATTAGTGCAATCCTAGTTAATGGCAGTTTTGCGACTGGCACGCGAACCCAAATAACTTATAACATTCCAGTACGACATTCAAGATGCTTGGTATTCCCCAAATGATTTTTTGGCACACAACCTTAATGCCTGCTTCTCCATAACGTCAGTTTAATGCATTCATGCAATGTCAAAGGCACCAACAAAACAAAACAAAACAAACAATGTTAACTGCTTGGAAAAGACGGGTGGGTAATGTCGGGGACATAACCGGAGTGACGTAGGACTATACAAAGGGGACAGCTTTTTCTAAATATATATTTTAAATACATTGTTTTTTCTGAAGGCTTTGTCCTTATTCAATGTTCAACGCCGGGCATCTTTTGGCGTATACACATATCGTACAATCAAAATGATGGCTGTGATAGGGAATGCATAGGTAGTCATCAGCTCATTCACTATCATATATTTCACTATTGAGCACATTACCGTACCTTAACTGTGGTTTCGGAGACGAATGAATTGTAAGATTTGTAGTCTCCGCAAACAAAGTAAATAAAGATGAAAAAGAACTGAGGTTTTGGAGGCGAACTCTACGATCTGTCGAGAAATAAACGAGCTATAAGCGTTCTGAAAAACCAACAGTAAATACAGGGACGGATGACCTTCGGATTAAAGTCCTTTAAAATAAGAACAGAGCAGCAGGAAATACATAGCTCATCATGTTGCTCCTTAGTTATTTTTCTATACAATGCAGATGTAACGTCAGTCAATTTTCAACATCAGTTATCAACCAAAGAAAGCAGTTCTTGCTATTGAGAAAATTCGTTAATGCCATCCTGCATACAATGTGTTGTAATTTGAACCCATTTTTCATCCGGAAACCATATATGGGTTTGTGAAAGCTGAATGATCAATTTAAAAAACACTAAATATCGATAAGCTCAAAAAGAAGCATAAACAAAATAATTCAGTTCATATTATATGTCATATTATGTCCCTTTAGAATGTATTGGTATTGTGAATAACTTTTAATAACTCTTCTTTGAAAGGGTCAATGGCCCTGAAAAGCGCCGTGTTTTACGGTGGCTGGTTTTGCCACCAAAGCAGTCTGTATAAACAAACTTTTTCCTTCTTCTACCTGCTGCCGTTTTGCGATTGCGTTTGTCACTCGCTGGAACTAGTTGTTGCCACCGAACCGAATGTGGTATGTTCTGTAGGAGGGTTTTCTTATTGTCGTGAGCAGCTTTGCAAGCCAACTCAAGCACTCCGGCGGCCGAAACTCTATAACCGCTGTTAGGTATACTGGTGCTCCGGCACCAATCCGTTCGGCCTTGTTACCCTTGCGGGAATTGCAAACCTGCACGATTCAAGTGGGACTTTGCCTTTCCCTTAACTTGTCCTCCTTTGTCACGTCCACACGTCCACGTTGCTGCTTGTGTTGCTTTGTTGATGTTATGCGATCCGGATCCGCGCGTTTTGTACTTTAGCGGTACACGCTCACAGGATAGAGACAAATCAGCAGACTCAGCTAAAGGGGCGAGTCCAACGAGACGAACGAATGAGCGTTAAAAGGCAGCGATGGCAAAAAAATATATTCATTACGATTTGTTCGCTCGTTGGATGCACATGCAGTTGTTCAAACACGAAGGCACCGAAGACTAGTGGAATAGTGGAAAAGCCGCCAAAAAGTTCGGCACGGCGCAGAAGAATATCTCGGAAACCGACAAGAAGAAGGAGAAGGGATCATATGCTATCTACATCATAAGGTGCTGAATTAGGATCATTCCGACATCGGTTTCTCATCGAAGGCGATGAGCGTCATGAGCTTCGTCAATGCATCCTTGAGCGTATCGTAGCGGAAGCCTCACGTCTGACCCACTACAATAAGCGGTTAACCATTACGGCGTGGGAAATTCAGATCGCAATCAGTCTGTTGCTGCCCGGTGAACTTGCATGCCGTTTCCGAAGGTACCAAAGCGGTGAAAAAGTATACTAGCACCAAATAAAGATTCGGAGTAAACCCAAAAAAGGGCCCTTTTCAGGACCACAAAATCATCTTTAATCTAAAGAGTTTATTGTTTTGTTATCATTCGATATCCTCATCTTGTTCGGCTAAACGTGTTTAGCGATTTCGTTTGCCACTCGCCACAGGATTCACAGTTGGAAAATTTCTTCCCATCCAGCTTTGGACATGTTGTACTGTAAATTACATTTAATGCGACATGCCGAAGCACCACTCAGTGTCGCATTGGAGGCGATTTTAACCTGTAATTGAACATTTGCGATGACAGTGGTACAGCTTCCACAGTTGCAAAATTTCTTCCCATCCAGCTTGGGACATGTTGGGTCATAATTAGGCCCCCAACTCTATGTTTACAAAAATGTCCAACTAAATATGTCACATTACAGGTCTGTCCAATTAGCTAAATGTCGAACTAAATGTAAATTACTGTACTTTCAATCTGGAAGCAATTTAATTGGTGAAAATTGAATAATCGAGAAAGTCCCCAACCATCAATAAGCTCAGCACAACTGCCAAATTCTCATACTCATCATATCCTGGCAACAAATTATGAAAAAATCAATTTGTGTTTAATTATTATTTTGGATAATATTTTAGAATGCATTGAACTGTATTTCGTAAACTCTTTTTTGAAAGGTTTAATAGCCCTGATAAGCGCCGTGTTTTATAGAATGGTTCCAATTTAGAAAACTTAGTACTCGTGGTTTTGAAAAAAACCATTTCGAACGCCCTCGATGCCGCCTTGTTCTGGATTTGCCACCAGAGCAGTTTGTATAAAGAACAAACTTTTTTCTTCTGCTACCTGCTGCTGTTTTGCGATTGCGTTTGCCACTCGCCACTCGCTGCAACTGCCCGTTGTTGTCTTGATGTCCACCGAACCGAATGTGGTCTGTTCTGAATGCGGGTTTTCTTATCGTCGCGAGCAGCTTTGCCAGCCAACTCGATCACTTCGGCGGCCGAAACTGTATAACGGCGGCTAGGTGGACTGGTGCACTGGTACTAACGCGCTCGGCCTAGCTGCCTTTGCGGAGCAATTGGCGGATACACCTACGGGGAACTGGAGACCAACACTGTTCGAGCGGGATTTTGCCTTTCCCTTCACTTTTCCTCCTTTGTCATGTCCAGACATGGCTGCTTGTGTTGGTTTGTTGATGTGTTGTGATGCGAAACGATGTGGTGTACGGTTTGGATGAGAATGATCGTTACGGCAGCGGAGCGGGGATTTTTAAGCTGAATGGCTGGCTCGAGAATTACGCATGTGTGAGACTGCGACCAATGTTTCGTTCATATTTTTTTCTTTTTCCTTTCCAATCGTGCTTCGTTGTATTTCGCTGCTGCTCTGATTGCCCGTTTTGGTCGGTACGATTTGAGGAGCACAAAATGGACCAATCAAAAATGGGCACATAGTGCATTTGGACAATGCTTGATATTTCACAATTATTCAATTGTTTATCTCAAGAAAAATTAAATGTTATTCGTTATGATAGATGCGTAGATATATTTCCTATCAATTGATGCAAACACCTTTGCGATCTATTGAGAAATGCTCGAGTAATAAGCGTTCCAAATCTTGCATTTTTTCCTACTTGTTCAGTGCCTAGATTTTCATTTCACTCCCTATATCTTCCGGTTAGACGTAGTCCTACGTCAAAAAGACTGAATTATGCCACACAGCTCGACTCTGCTGTAAAACCCATCGATGCGAATTCGCTGATGAGTTTGTCAATAGCGACCGCCTTCACCACCAGTGGGGGGGAGCTTGATTTTGGTTACAGCCTGGGTAACGGCGCTTACATTTTCGACCGACGCGCCGAAGTCGCCTACTTCGCTGTTGTTCGATGCGGTGTCACTCGCGAAGGCTTGGTTCAGTGCGAGCGCTTTTCACTGCACCAACATCGCGTGCTTCACTAGATGACGCTTGCCTCGAAATTTGATTGCCCCTGGCAATGCGTTCGCTTTTTGCAGTGCTCGAGGCAGCCTTTCTCTTCTTCTTGCTCATCACACACTACGCGAAGCGTCCAATTTATGACGCGGAAAGAAAAACACACGATACGAATAACGCCAAAAACGAACTGAAAAAAACACACGACGATATCCATGTTGGATTACCACTGGTGGGGTCCAATCTTAGATCGAAGCGCAGCAAAAGCAAAGTGAACTGGATTGCTCAACAGTCCGATGCCGAATGAAAGCTTGCCTCAGCGAGATCCACTGTTTATACTCTAGGCAAGTATTCCCCTTCATCGTTATTCTTTTCCTTCGTTCACGGAGGCTTTAAATCCTACGATTTCCCCTTCGCTGCTCGTCGATAAGTTGCTCGTTATTGACAGCTCTGTTCGGGAAAGCACACAAATGGACAGAACAAATGTATGGGAAAATAGGAACGCTTAAAGTTTTCATGTATTTTAACCCTTAACAAACCAGGAGATTCTAATGTATAGCATATTAAACAAATCTTAGGGAATTTCCGATTCGTTTACTATGTAAATCAAAAAAATCCGTTCACGGCAAAAATAGTTATTAACGTTAACTTTATTTCATAAAAACGTGACCTGTTTTCTGATTTGGCACCCTTAATGAAAGACGTAGTTCTACGTCAAAAATTTCTTTTCATTCATGACAATCGGTAGTAGATCTTCGCCATGTTTCAATAAGCCTACGGGAGCTACATGTTTAATCCTTAATTACATCCCATAGCGCATTTACCGAATACAAATAAACAAATTACGTCCTTTGGATACGTCAGAATTTCGTTCTAAAAAGACCATCAGGCGGGTAAATTGCTGTTTGTTTATTTTTTGTTTCTTAAACAAGACAAGACAATATTCAAAATGTTAGTAAAAAAGATAAATAAATACGAAATTAAACTTACTCCATTCCGCGTGACTAGCTTTCACCATCTAAAACACAAGTGACAAATTGCGCCAGGACCAATTTGAGTTCGCACGTTGCTGAACTGCTCTGCATTGAATCCGGAGTATGGGTGGTTACCACATCGTAGCTTATCGTCGATAACATCGATTCGTTTGTCGCGCCGCTGCACGTTGGTATCGAAAGAAACTTCGGACTTCAGGTGGAATTCATCTCGCTGTCTACCTCCACTAGCACCGAAAAGCGCGCGTCTATCCTACTGCTACTCGTTATCTATCGAAAACATTTCTGGATTAGAATCTATACGCAATTCTTTATACATTGGTCGGGTTTTTAAAATCGTTCCTGGCGATCTCAACTGCATACTGTTGTCGGAGACATTACGTCGAGTTCGAGCAGGTAATACAAATCCTGCCAGTTGTTTCTCACACTCGTCCAGCTGGCACTGCAGTTCCTGAAGCAGCTTCTTTGCTTGTTTCTGTTTGTGTTGATACTGTTCTCGCAGTTCTTGCTGTCGTTGATATTTGAACGGATTGTTGTCGTTACGATGAGATTTCGATATTGGCTGTTGCTGCTGGAACTGAGAGGCTGCTGGTGGTTTCGTTCCGTCGACCGCGCCTTCTTCCTGTTCCTCGTTACACCGTATCCAATCGTCCACTATTTGGAAGCTTTCGTTACTCTTGGGCCTGATCATGAACATCACTGTCACAAACGCTTTCATATCACTTACACTCCACTTAATCTTTTTGTGTCTATCATCATTGTTACGGACAGTTGCGTGTAAAAATGAACTCCGTGAAGTGAAAGAGTTCATTCCCGTTTATAAAAGACGTGTCAGTTGCATAGTTTCGGACGTTTGAACGATATGTCGGTTGCATTGTTTCGGACGTTTGAACGTTATGTAGGTAAAATTAATACAGCGTATGAGATAATAATCCATTTAATTAATCGTATGTTTTAGAATGACAAGTTTGCGATTATACCTCGATGATTAGTTTGCTGAATCATACGCTGGCTCAAAGATGAAGAGGAATACTCGGTTGCACGGGAATAATGTTGTTCCAATGTGGAAGAAATCTGATCATTCCTAGTTTAACTCTCAACATAAGCAACCCTCGTTGCCATCGTGACGGTGTACGTGGTTAGCGTTGTCATGGACTCTGATGCACATAAACCTCACTAATGGAACATGTTGGAAATAATAGTTGAGGGAAATGAGAGAAAATAAAGTCAGTTCATATCCAAGTGTAAAGTACGCGTTTTATTCCGTATAAGTGAAAAGGCCATTTATTTCCGATTCCCTCTGGTGTTGCTGTGGACGTGCGCTTGCACAATTCCTCTAGAAGAGCAGGAAGTGATCCTTATTACTTCAGCTCTCTCAGCATTGACCAGAATTTTTGAGAAGACTTTACAGTCCATAGCTCGTTCCCCCGGTCGGAACATTGGTCCTTCGAACCGGATCTCGAGCTAGTTTTTGAAGATTGTGATTGGCTATCACTAGTAAACAAAATAAACAGTGAAGTGCGAAAAAACAAATCGTGAACATTAGTGAACAAACCGAAAGAGAAAGAGTGAAAGTTGAAAATGTTACCTCGCACAACATTGAATAGTGGCAAACGGCAAACGCCTTTGAAGATTGTAGAAATGAATGAAGATAGTGACGAAGAGTTTCGAGGCTTTGCACAAACAAAGAATCCGGAAGCAAAAAGGTTGTGTCGCCAGCGTGATCGTGTTCTTTCCAAGGTTAAAAGGATACAAGCTGCCGTGGAAAACCCAGAGAACACATTAAATCATCCGCACCTGAAAGTATATTCCTCGAACCTGGAATCCGCTTATCAAGAATATTGTAAACTTGATGACCAACTAGCATCGTTCGAAGAGGAGGATCAATCGAAGATTATTCATTCTTCGAGGATCTCTATTTCGAATTGGCAACAAAAATTGAAGCTCTAATGATAAACGTCAAATCAGAACCAAGTGTGCAGTCTTCGATGCAAAATATGCAATCAATTCTCATTCAGCAACAACCTCTGAAGGCCCCAATACCCACTTTTGATGGGCGCTATGAGAATTGGCCAAAGTTTAAGGCTATGTTCTTGGATATAATGTCGAGGTCCAGTGATTCAGATGCGATTAAACTTTATCATTTGGACAAAGCGTTGATAGGTAACGCAGCAGGAATACTTGACGCCAAAACGATAAACGAGAACAATTATCTGAACGCGTGGGACATTTTGAATGAACGGTACGAAAATCCCCGTGTGATCATCGACACCCACATAAGAAGTTTATTATCGCTGAGAAAGATGACTGCTGAAACGTATCGAGAACTCCGTCAATTGGTAGACGATTGCATCAGACATGTGGAAAGTTTGCGATTTATGAAGCAAGAATTAAGCGGTGTCTCAGAACTATTCGTAGTATACCTACTAGCAGCAGCTTTAGATAAAAATACTCGCAAACAGTGGGAAGCTACAATCCAGCGAGGTCAGCTTCCGAATTATGCTGATACCATATCATTTTTGAAGAAACAGTGTAACATATTGGAAAATTGTGAAACCGCATCGACCACTCGAATTCAACCCACAGTGAAACCAATCCTTAATACATCGCCAAGAATAGTCGGTATGAAAAGTTTTGCAACAACAAAGGATTTAAATGCTCCCGCTGCATTATGCGATGTTTGCAAGCTGCCTCATAAGAACTTCCAGTGTGACATCCTGAAGAACATGATAGTTACAGAACGAGTGGAGAAGGTTCGATCTCTCGGAATGTGCTTCAATTGCTTGCGTGTAGGTCACTGTATAAGAAATTGCCCTTCCGACGGAAAATGTTTAAAATGCGGTCGACGTCACCATACCCTGTTACATGATGATGTTGCATTTAGAGAAAAACAATCCAACTATAAATCTGATCCGGAAAGAAGCGTGTCGAATCCAGCTGCTGCATCATTGAGTGATGATGAACCAATAATTCCGGAATCAAGAGTAGCCAACACTATTGCCAATACTTGTTCGATAAGGATCAACCCGAGAAAGAATGTTTGCTTGCTGACAGCGTTAGTGAATATAATCGATAAACACGACAAGCCTCATCCGTGCAGAGTGCTTTTGGACTGTGGATCCCAAATAAACCTAATTTCAAAAGATATAGTGGACAAAATAGGAGCAGAAATATCCCCAGTGAATATTCAGATTTCGGGAGTGAACAACAAGTCCAGCAGAAGCATTGGAAAGGCGAACATCGAGGTTCATTCCAGATGTAGTGATTATCAAACAACACTAGAATGTTACGTGACACCATCAGTTACCGGAATTATTCCAAATGTGAAATTCGACGTGAGCAGCTGGAATATTCCCGCTTGTTTTCAACTTGCTGATCCAGAATTCAATAAGCCAAATACAATAGACATGCTGATTGGTAACGGTCACTTTTTCAATATACTAAAGTCCGGAGAATTCAAGCTAGAGGAGCATTTACCGTCGTTGAGAGATACCCAGCTTGGATGGGTCGTCACAGGAGAATATGCAGAGCAGCCCAAATATTCATCATATCCACTATATTCGCACCCAGTTACCGTGGAACAAGTATACGATGCCATAAAGGAATTCTGGAAAATCGAGGAAGTTTCAACCAAATCAGCATTGTCTTCTGAAGAAGAAGAATGTGAACAACATTTCGCAAGTACCTTTCGAAGAGACCCATCCGGCAGATTCGATGTACAATTACCATTGAAGGAGAATATCAACCAGCTCAGTGATTGTCGTTCTCTCGCTTTGAAACGATTCTACCTTTTGGAGCAACGATTGTCACGGAATATAAATCTTCGCGAGCAGTATGTTGCTTTCATGAAAGAATATCAGCAACTGAATCATCTCAAACCAATCAACGAACTAAAGGATCATCCTAGCCTTCAGAAGTTTTACCTGCCCCATCATGCTGTGTTGCGTCCAGACAGTTCATCGACAAAATGCAGAGTAGTTTTTGATGCTTCAGCAAAACCGCCGGGAAATGCAATGTCATTGAACGATGTACTCAAAGTGGGAGGTACCATTCAACCAGACCTCATCTCGTTGGTCTTACGTTTTCGCAATCACCGAGTGGCTTTTACGGCAGATATTAGCAAAATGTACCGCCAAATTCAATTAGAACCCAGTCAGACCAGCTTACAACGAATATTTTGGAGAGATAACCCAGGAGACCCGCTCCGCGTCTATGAATTATCAACGGTTACCTACGGTACGGCCAGCGCTCCTTTTTTAGCTACGCGTTGTCTAGTACAGTTGGCACAAGAAGGAAGATCGAGATTTCCATTAGGTGCATCCACGATTGAAGAGGAGTTTTACATGGATGATATGCTTTCGGGGGATAACAGCTTGCAGGAAGCTTTGGAGCGACAACGACAGGTAAAGGAGTTACTTGCTAGTGGCCAATTTCCAATACACAAGTGGTGCTCCAATAGCCATGTGTTCTTACAGCAGATACCTATAGAAGAACGAGAACAAAGCAAATCTTTGGAAATACAAGGTGCAAATCCGATTATAAAGGTGCTTGGCATAGTTTGGAACTCAGAAACGGATGAATTTCTGTTCGTTCCAAAACCAATGATTTCAACTTCCTCGTCTGAACCGGTTACAAAACGAAAAATTCTTTCGACGATAGCAAGATTATTTGATCCTCGAGGATTCCTGTCGCCATTCATGGTCCGTCTTAAACTCTTGATGCAGCATTTATGGAGAAGTAAACACGCCTGGGATGAAGCAGTCGATGAAGAGGTCCAATATTCCTGGCAACAAATCCAAAAGGCACTTACCGAATTAAATAATATTAAAATTCCTCGGCGTGTAACATGTGATGGAGCTGTGTTTTTCGAGATCCATGGATTTGCTGATGCGTCACAAGATGCTTACGGTGCATGCGTTTATCTACGTAGTGTACTGGCAGATGGGACTGCAAGACTCCATTTGTAAGTAATTTCACTAGTAATTTCCGGTGGCAATATGTTAGAACACATGAGAATCCCGCTGATATCGTGTCACGTGGACAGATGCCAGCTGAATTGAGGAAAAACAGGAAGTGGGTTATATCTATGGTATAACCGCAAGGGTTACGTAGGACTATCGTTGATTTAGAGATCATTTGTTTGAAGTTGAATCTGAATTCATTCTGAATGAATGAATATTTGGAGAACTTCGAAAACGAGAGCGTTACGTTGGAGCCACAAGGTTTTATGCATCCAATAATGGATACGGAAATATCCTACTGATGGGGAAGAATAATCTTCAGAAGCTATCCTGTTAATTGCGATTGATTGAAAAATCACAAAACCAAATGTATTTGGTCACAGTGTTACATGGATAGAAAACATTCAATTAAACTCTTTCACATGAATATATTTTGAAAATTCCCAAAGGAACTGGCAGATTATTTTCAGTAACGATTAGATATTTCCACATTTTCCTCGATACTGGAAGCCCACCAGTGGTTAATGCCAACTCGATAACCACCTGTTAATAGCACTTGATTGAAACATATTTGGTCACAGTGTAACATGGATAGAAAACATTCAATTAAACTCTTTCACATGAATATATTTTGAAAATTCCCAGAGGAACTGGCAGATTATTTTCCAGCAATGATTAGAACTCTTCCGGAACTTTCCCGATGCTGAATGGCATCCTAACGGAAAGCGTTCTGCGCGTGTATGTGTCGATCCTTCGCCGTCCACCTCCTCCAGCACGTTAGGCAACGATGTTGTCTTGTCGATGTTCTCACGAAAAATGAATGTGTCTCACCACCAGAATATCGCTTAAGTATGCTTTTTGTGTGTAATTGAATCGAGAGAAGGTGTGGTTTACGATGGCAATTTGGAAGGCAAACTAGAGGGGAATGAACTCTCTGAGCTCGGAACTTTCGGCGACTGAGCAATAATCGATTGCGGGCGCATACAATATTGGATACGGAAATATCCTACTGATGGGGAAGAATAATCTTCTGAAGCTATCCTGTTAATTGCGATTGATTGAAAAACCACAAAACCAAATGTATTTGGTCACAGTGTTACATGGATAGAAAACATTCAATTAAACTCTTTCACATGAATATATTTTGAAAATTCCCAAAGGAACTGGCAGATTATTTTCAGTAACGATTAGATATTTCCACATTTTCCTCGATACTGGAAGCCCACCAGTGGTTAATGCCAACTCGATAACCACCTGTTAATAGCACTTGATTGAAACATATTTGGTCACAGTGTAACATGGATAGAAAACATTCAATTAAACTCTTTCACATGAATATATTTTGAAAATTCCCAGAGGAACTGGCAGATTATTTTCCAGCAACGATTAGAACTCTTCCGGAACTTTCCCGATGCTGAATGGCATCCTAACGGAAAGCGTTCTGCGCGTGTATGTGTCGATCCTTCGCCGTCCACCTCCTCCAGCACGTTAGGCAACGATGTTGTCTTGTCGATGTTCTCACGAAAAATGAATGTGTCTCACCACCAGAATATCGCTTAAGTATGCTTTTTGTGTGTGATTGAATCGAGAGAAGGTGTGGTTTACGATGGCAATTTGGAAGGCAAACTAGAGGGGAATGAACTCTCTGAGCTCGGAACTTTCGGCGACTGAGCAATAATCGATTGCGGGCGCATACAATATTGGATACGGAAATATCCTACTGATGGGGAAGAATAATCTTCTGAAGATCTCCTGTTAATTGCGATTGATTGAAAAACCTCAAAACCAAATGTATTTGGTCACAGTGTTACATGGATAGAAAACATTCAATTAAACTCTTTCACATGAATATATTTTGAAAATTCCCAAAGGAACTGGCAGATTATTTTCAGTAACGATTAGATATTTCCACATTTTCCTCGATACTGGAAGCCCACCAGTGGTTAATGCCAACTCGATAACCACCTGTTAATAGCACTTGATTGAAACATATTTGGTCACAGTGTAACATGGATAGAAAACATTCAATTAAACTCTTTCACATGAATATATTTTGAAAATTCCCAGAGGAACTGGCAGACTATTTTCCACCAATGATTAGAACTCTTCCGGAACTTTCCCGATGCTGAATGGCATCCTAACGGAAAGCGTTCTGCGCGTGTATGTGTCGATCCTTCGCCGTCCACCTCCTCCAGCACGTTAGGCAACGATGTTGTCTTGTCGATGTTCTCACGAAAAATGAATGTGTCTCACCACCAGAATATCGCTTAAGTATGCTTTTTGTGTGTGATTGAATCGAGAGAAGGTGTGGTTTACGATGGCAATTTGGAAGGCAAACTAGAGGGGAATGAACTCTCTGAGCTCGGAACTTTCGGCGACTGAGCAATAATCGATTGCGGGCGCATACAATATTGGATACGGAAATATCCTACTGATGGGGAAGAATAATCTTCTGAAGCTATCCTGTTAATTGCGATTGATTGAAAAATCACAAAACCAAATGTATTTGGTCACAGTGTTACATGGATAGAAAACATTCAATTAAACTCTTTCACATGAATATATTTTGAAAATTCCCAAAGGAACTGGCAGATTATTTTCAGTAACGATTAGATATTTCCACATTTTCCTCGATACTGGAAGCCCACCAGTGGTTAATGCCAACTCGATAACCACCTGTTAATAGCACTTGATTGAAACATATTTGGTCACAGTGTAACATGGATAGAAAACATTCAATTAAACTCTTTCACATGAATATATTTTGAAACTTCCCAAAGGAACTGCCAGATTATTTTCCAGCAATGATTAGATCTTTCCGGAACTTTCTCGATGCTGAATGGCATCCTAACGGAAAGAGTTCTGCGCGTGTATGTGTCGATCCTTCGCCGTCCACCTCCTCCAGCACGTTAGGCAACGATGTTGTCTTGTCGATGTTCTCACGAAAAATGAATGTGTCTCACCACCAGAATATCGCTTAAGTATGCTTTTTGTGTGTGATTGAATCGAGAGAAGGTGTGGTTTACGATGGCAATTTGGAAGGCAAACTAGAGGGGAATGAACTCTCTGAGCTTGGAACTTTCGGCGACTGAGCAATAATCGATTGCGGGCGCATACAATATTGGATACGGAAATATCCTACTGATGGGGAAGAATAATCTTCTGAAGCTATCCTGTTAATTGCGATTGATTGAAAAACCACAAAACCAAATGTATTTGGTCACAGTGTTACATGGATAGAAAACATTCAATTAAACTCTTTCACATGAATATATTTTGAAAATTCCCAAAGGAACTGGCAGATTATTTTCAGTAACGATTAGATATTTCCACATTTTCCTCGATACTGGAAGCCCACCAGTGGTTAATGCCAACTCGATAACCACCTGTTAATAGCACTTGATTGAAACATATTTGGTCACAGTGTTACATGGATAGAAAACATTCAATTAAACTCTTTCACATGAATATATTTTGAAAATTCCCAAAGGAACTGGCAGATTATTTTCAGTAACGATTAGATATTTCCACATTTTTCTCGATACTGGAAGCCCACCAGTGGTTAATGCCAAATCGATAACCACCTGTTAATAGCCGCGCGTGTATGTGTGTGTAGCGATGTCTTCCCAGGGAACCGTTTGTGGCATCACTCTCCTCCTGATAGATTCCCTTCTGGCCTAGGGTGCACAAACAGGCTCTTGGTGACACCGTTCATCCGCGCTTTCATGAAAAATAAAGAGCTTCACCGCAACAGCGACAACATGCTCCAATCGCTGTTCAATTAGAACTGAGTGGATTTCCGAGCGCCGCTCGCTTATATACCGATTGGTGATTTCAATAGCCTGTTTTGAAAGCAATTTTAAGACTATTGAAACAAGTTTTTGGATCAAAAAGTAACAAGTATATAACGCGTAGACATTTTATCTTTCGAATGAAGTGTTTATCATACCATTTCGTTCAGTTGTTTAGGAGCTATTAACGCTCAAAATCTCGGTCTCCGGCGTAACGCTTTCGTTTTCGAAACTTTGATTTTACACCCCGGTATAGAAATGAAAGACGTAGTCCTACGTCAAAACAAATTGTGGTGGCATGGCCCGCCATTTCTTACTACCAATGAGTATGAGCATTCTATTCCTGAGGATATAGTTGAAGAAGAATTACCGGAAATGAAATTGTGTCAAGCAGTGCTAGTGAAAAGTCAGTCCAAAGAACCAGATGTGTTTCTAAAATACAGTTCCTTTCGAAAATTACAACGAATTGTAGCTCTTCTGTTGCGTTTTAGCAAAAATTGTAAGGAGAAAACGTTCATCAAACGAGAATTTAATCCAATACCGACGATAAAAGAGATGAGGAATAGCTTGGAAACAATCATCCGAGTTATTCAGCATAATGCATATGAAGAAGAAATCGCTCTCGTGAAGTCAGGTCAACCTTGCCGCACAATTAGAAGTCTCAATCCGATATGGGTAGATGAAATTCTCCGAGTGGGTGGCCGCTTAGAACATTCTCAGTTATCTTTTGGAGCTAAACATCCAATGATTATGCCTGGTCAACATCACGTGACTACTCTTCTAATCCGCCAGCTACATGAAGAACATCTACATCTAGGATTGTCTGGATTAATTTCTGTTCTTCGTCGAAGATTTTGGGTGACAAATGTAGCTACCACAGTAAAAAGAGTCATTCGATCTTGTGTACGATGTTTCAAGGTGCGTCCATCACAAACATCTCAACTGATGGGTATGTTACCAGCGTTTCGAGTGAATCCCGCTCCACCGTTTTCAGTTACTGGCATTGATTACGCCGGCCCATTCCTAATAAAGCACGGACTTCGAAAAAATATCCTGTTGAAGGCTTACTTATCAGTATTTATATGCATGGTTACACGAGCGGTGCATTTAGAAGTTGTATCTGATCTATCTACAGATGCTTTTATCGCAGCACTACAAAGATTTGTGAGTCGACGAGGATTACCGCAAAAAATATATAGCGACAATGGTACGAATTTCCGAGGAGCTCATCACGAATTGAATGAATTGTACCGTTTATTTCTAAAGCAGCAGACGCAACATCAAATATCATATTTCTGCCAAGCAAAAGGTATAGAATGGCATTTCATTCCTCCAGATGCACCGGAGTTCGGCGGAATTTGGGAAGCTGCTGTGAAAAGCGCTAAAACTCATTTAAGACGTATAATTGGAACAGCCAAACTAAATTTTGAAGAACTTTCAACTGTTTTTACTAAAATCGAAGCTGTACTAAATTCGCGGCCTATGTTTGTGACCTCATCCGATCCAAATTCAGCGGAAGTTATAACGCCAGCACACTATTTAGTTGGACGCCCACTCACCGCAGTTCCGGAACCTTCTTACGAGAATGTGCAAAGTAATCGTTTAGATAGATGGGAATATCTGAGAAAACTGCGATACGATTTCTGGAGGTCCTGGAAACATGATTACCTTCAAAGTCTTCAACTTCGAAAGAAAAACCAGAAACTCATGACCAACTTGAAACCTGGAATGGTATTTCTAGTGCAAAACAAAAATTTGCTGCCATTGCAGTGGAAAATGGGAGTGATCGAGAAAACTTTTCCGGGGAATGATAATTTGGTGAGAGCTGTAGATGTTCGTTGCGATAACACAATTTTTCGTCGTCCGGTTACCAAATTATCTGTTTTACCGATTGAAGACAACACTTCATTGAAATAATATTTCAACGCGGCGGAGTATGTTCCAATGTGGAAGAAATCTGATCATTCCTAGTTTAACTCTCAACATAAGCAACCCTCGTTGCCATCGTGACGGTGTACGTGGTTAGCGTTGTCATGGACTCTGATGCACATAAACCTCACTAATGGAACATGTTGGAAATAATAGTTGAGGGAAATGAGAGAAAATAAAGTCAGTTCATATCCAAGTGTAAAGTACGCGTTTTATTCCGTATAAGTGAAAAGGCCATTTATTTCCGATTCCCTCTGGTGTTGCTGTGGACGTGCCCTTGCATAATTCCTCTAGAAGAGCAGGAAGTGATCCTTATTACTTCAGCTCTCTCAGCATTGACCAGAATTTTTGAGAAGACTTTACAGTCCATAGCTCGTTCCCCCGGTCGGAACAAATGTAGTTGTTGAACATGTAGGAATATAATTTTACGCTAGAGATAAAACATGACTATTATGTTTAATAATCGAAATCTCGCATAATCTTGTACTTAGCTCTGTCTTACTCGTTTGAATAGTGAGAAATATTTAGAATCATTTTTTATGAACCGTTTCTACAATTTTGATGAATAATAATATATTCTATATCGCGGAACAAGCCCAAATTTTCACGATCAGTATAATATGAGCTACTCCCATGTGGGATTCTGAAGTTTAATCCTCTTATCCTTTCCATTCTCGGGTAATTTGATACACGGGACATGAGGTTTGATTTAATTATTCAAACAGAAACTGGTCAGTACTTTGTTAATACTCTTTCATTCAAAGTATGTCTTCAAAACCATATCGTTGAAAACATCTATAACTTAAAAAGTTATAACTATCGTCCTGATTTTGGTCTGGTCCGCCAATTGTGAATGTTTGAGTTACAAAAATTAGCTCTGCAATGTGGGAAAACCTTTACAGTTATTATTTTATATTCAAAATATCAACAAATCAATATTATACATAATCAATCATAATGAACGTATTTGGGCGAAAGCGTTACGCCGGAGACCGAGATTTTGAGTGTTAATAGCTCCTAAACAACTGAACGAAATGGTATGATAAACACTTCATTCGAAAGATAAAATGTCTACGCGTTCTATACTTGTTACTTTCTGATCCTTAAACTTGTTTCAATAGTCTTAAATTTGCTTTCAAAATAGGCTATTGAAATCACCAATCGGTATTTAAGCGAGCGCCGCTCGGAAATCCACTCAGTTCTAATTGAACAGCGATTGGAGCATGTTGTCGCTGTTGTGGTGAAGCTCTTCATTCATCATGAAAGCGCGGATGAACGGTGTCACCAAGAGCCTGTTTGTGCACCTTAGGCCAGAAGGGAATCCATCAGGAGGAGAGTGATGCTACAAACGGTTCCCCGGGAAGATCTCGAAGCAGCCGCTACACACATACACACATACACGCACGGAATTCTTTCCGTTTGGATCGAGAAAGATCCGGAAAATAATCTGCCAGTTCCTCTAGGAATTTAAAAATACATTCATGTGAAAGAGTTTATTTGAATGTTTTCTATCCATGTAACACTGTGACCAAATATGTTTCAATCAAGTGCTATTAACAGATGGTTATCGAGTTAGCATTAACCACTGGTGGGCTTCCAGTATCGAGGAAAATGTGGAAATATCTAATCGTTACTGAAAATAATCTGCCAGTTCCTCTGGGAATTTAAAATTACATTCATATGAAAGAGTTTATTTTAATGTTTTCTATCCATGTAACACTGTGACCAAATACATTAGGTTTTGTGATTTTTCAATCAATCGCAATCAACAGGATAGCTTCTGAAGATTATTCTTCCCCATCAGTAGGATATTTCCGTGGGTTTTTGTTGTGTGCTTTTTGCATTCCATCGTGTATAATCTACAGACATGAATGAGAAAGCGCTGAAGTGAACTTCACACAATTTTGTTTTGTTTCGCGGGTGCTCCCGTGGCCGAGTGGTTAGCGTCATAACTAACATGCCGGGTGTTCGGGTTCGATTCCCGTTCTGGTCTGGGGAATTTTTCGTCAAAGAAATTTCCTCCGACTTGCACTGTGATCACGCGTATTCTAGAGCTTGCCACTCAGAATGCATTCAAGGCGAGTTATTTGGCATAGAAATCTCAACTAAGTACTAATAAAAATGTCGCAAGTAATACTACGTTGAGACGGCGAAGTTCCTCTAGGAACGTTAGTGCCATTGAAGAAGAAGGATATTTCCGTATCCAATATTGGATGCATAAAACCTCGTGCCTCCAACGTAACGCTCTCGTTTTCGAAGTTCTCCAAATATTCATTCATTCAGAATGAATTCAGATTCAACTTCATACAAATGATCTCTAAATCAACGATAGTCCTACGTCACCCTTGCGGTTATACCATAGACATAACCCACTTCCTGTTTTTTATAAGTCGCTTGTTTATACCTTCGGATATTATTCTATAGTGCTGTGAAATTTTAGAAACAACTGCTTAGTAGAATAATCTCTGAAATGTTTTTTCATTGTAGAATTAGTTGACGATAATTGATTGATGATTCATTCTTGCCCTCGCAGAACAATACACTAGCTGATCATATGTCGCAATTAATTTCATGTCAATGTATTGAAAATTTACGTTGAACGCTATTCCGGTGGCCTTTTTCGCAATTGACATAAACTCGGCTACAGCCGATTATATACATGTTGCGCCAGCACCATTATTCCACATCTCATAACTACATCAATATATCTAACTACTAGGAATATAAACACTTCTCATCATTTTACGTTATTCTCAAAAGAAACGATTCAGTTTATATCACTGGTTTCGAAAAAGTTGCATTACTTTCTCACACTCGAAATAAGCGCAGCTGCCAGGAAATTTTTGTACTGGTAAGCGAAACCTAATCACATACAACCTTCCAGAACGACATTTACTTTCTTGGTATCTAAACAAGCGAAATAAACTCTTTTTGTTAATATCAACAACCTCGAAAATAGTAGCATTGCTTTATTATGATCATGATTAGTGCAATCCTAGTTAATGGCAGTTTTGCGACTGGCACGCGAACCCAAATAACTTATAACATTCCAGTACGACATTCAAGATGCTTGGTATTCCCCAAATGATTTTTTGGCACACAACCTTAATGCCTGCTTCTCCATAACGTCAGTTTAATGCATTCATGCAATGTCAAAGGCACCAACAAAACAAAACAAAACAAACAATGTTAACTGCTTGGAAAAAGACTGAATTATGCCACACAGCTCGACTCTGCTGTAAAACCCATCGATGCGAATTCGCTGATGAGTTTGTCAATAGCGACCGCCTTCACCACCAGGGGGGGGAGCTTGATTTTGGTTACAGCCTGGGTAACGGCGCTTACATTTTCGACCGACGCGCCGAAGTCGCCTACTTCGCTGTTGTTCGATGCGGTGTCACTCGCGAAGGCTTGGTTCAGTGCGAGCGCTTTTCACTGCACCAACATCGCGTGCTTCACTAGATGACGCTTGCCTCGAAATTTGATTGCCCCTGGCAATGCGTTCGCTTTTTGCAGTGCTCGAGGCAGCCTTTCTCTTCTTCTTGCTCATCACACACTACGCGAAGCGTCCAATTTATGACGCGGAAAGAAAAACACACGATACGAATAACGCCAAAAACGAACTGAAAAAAACACACGACGATATCCATGTTGGATTACCACTGGTGGGGTCCAATCTTAGATCGAAGCGCAGCAAAAGCAAAGTGAACTGGATTGCTCAACAGTCCGATGCCGAATGAAAGTTTGCCTCAGCGAGATCCACTGTTTATACTCTAGGCAAGTATTCCCCTTCATCGTTATTCTTTTCCTTCGTTCACGGAGACTTTAAATCCTACGATTTCCTCTTCGCTGCTCGTTGATAAGTTGCTCGTTATTGACAGCTCTGTTCGGGAAAGCACACAAATGGACAGAACAAATGTATGGGAAAATGGAAACGCTTAAAGTTTTCATGTATTTTAACCCTTAACAAACCAGGAGATTCTAATTATTAAACAAATCTTAGGGAATTTCCGATTCGTTTACTATGTAAATCAAAAAAATCCGTTCACGGCAAAAATAGTTATTAACGTTAACTTTATTTCATAAAAACGTGACCTGTTTTCTGATTTGGCACCCTTAATGAAAGACGTAGTTCTACGTCAAAAATTTCTTTTCATTCAAGACAATCGGTAGTAGATCTTCGCCATGTTTCAATAAGTCTACGGGAGCTACATGTTTAATCCTTAATTACATCCCATAGCGCATTTACCGAATACAAATAAACAAATTACGTCCTTTGGATACGTCAGAATTTCGTTCTAAAAAGACCATCAGGCGGGTAAATTGCTGTTTGTTTATTTTTTGTTTCTTAAACAAGACAAGACAATATTCAAAATGTTAGTAAAAAAGATAAATAAATACGAAATTAAACTTACTCCATTCCGCGTGACTAGCTTTCACCATCTAAAACACAAGTGACAAATATACCTGTTTTTCTCCGTGACATGACAGTATCGTGGTATTCATAATAGCCCGAGTTCATCAAAGTTGTCACGACGGATAAACTCTTCTGGATTCTACATACACGGTGACAGTCGTAATAAGATTGTATACAATTCACTTCGTTTTCACCTTGAAGTGACGTTCGTGGTCAGGCCCATTATAACTATTCGCGTGTGCTTCCACCATGTCATCTAACAACTTTTGCTGTTCATCCAGAATTTTTTCCTGTAGGTCTAACTCTAGTTGCCTTTTTTCCAGTTTTTGTTTTTCCTTCAACCGAGCGATACTTTCCACCAGATGATAGCCGCTTCGCCAGGATATTCTGCTTTTAAAGGACATACTGTCTTCAGTTGCACAATTGAAGCAGGTCTACGACCGATCACTTATGGAATCCATGACCTTGGCACAAGAGAAGTGCCACCAGGAATCACAAACGTCGCACTGGACAAGATTGTCCACATCATCTGGTCTGTCACAGGCTACACAGTTGCCTTTACTGGACGTAACAGTCATTCGAATCTGTTTAGGCATGTTGCTTTCTTTGAAGAATGTCGCCGGAGGCCGGAAAAAAAGTCATCCACTGCGTTTTGATAGCTGTTTATTTGCTTCAAAGCTGGAATAGATTGTTTTCATATACATGGTCATAAGAAGATATTTCGTATTAACTTACAAAGCAGTGGGCCTTATCCAATTTATGAGCCTCCAGAAATTGAGGTTATATAATTTAATTTTCCTGTCAAGCTGATTAAATTGTAGATATTATTTTTTAACATCTAAAAATTAGGTTCCTACATATGTTTCATACTAATAATGCGCTATCGACGCCGTATGTCAAATATCGTAACAAACTGTTTAATTAAATCGATTTTTTATAATCTTTAGCGAAAAGAGTAAATCTATTAAAGAGTCAAACTACGCGTATTGCTTTTTTCACTCTGACAGGTTTCCTATTTGTCAACGCCAACCGCTTCACTTTCCTGTGGGGCTTCCAAATTCGACAGGGTTGCCGACTCAGCTGCTGCGGTGACAGCTCTTTTCTATACAGTGCTAGTCCGCGCATTTTATGAAGCACGCGACTGAAATTAAATTAAAACGACACATGATAAAAAAGCAATGCACAAACGTTTTCGTGTTCACCATCGTTTCTCGGTGTCTTTCCTGATTGGGTTCCGATGATAGAATGTTGCCAAGTAAGGTAAGGTAAAGTATTGTATTATAGAGACTTTAAACTTTTGACGTGGGACTACGTCTAACCGGAGTATATGGGGGGTAAAATGAAAACATAAACACAGAACATGTAAGAAAAAATGAAAGATTCCGAATGCTTGCTTGTAACTCGAACATTCCTTACTGTATCGGGAAGATGTTTGCATCAATTGATAGGGAATATTTCTACGCATCTATCGCAATTAATAAAATGTTATTTTTCATTAGATAAACAATTGAATAACTGTAAAACGTTAAGCGTTTTCTAAACGCCCTAACTACCTCGTTTTGATTGGCCCGATTTACGGTTTCCCCAACACAGCCATCATTACCAAGCAGCCTTGGGGAAATCGGAATTGCAAATACATGAAAGTATGGGGATTTTTATTCTCACCGAAATGTGTTCCCTAATGGCGGGTTTACATTAGGGAGATCTATAGCTATAGATGGATTTATTCACGTGAAAATATGTGTAAACTGGTGAGAATAAATATGATACACTTATTCGAGGTATATATAACATGAATAAATTCAGAATATGTAAACGCTTGTGAATTTCTCACTGGTGAGAAATCACTAAAGCTGGATGCAGTTCTACTTCAGGTGAATAAATTCACCGAAAATATGAATATATCTCTATATATATATAAAAATGTTGTGTTCGTTTGTGTACGCGTCAAAACTCGAAAAATACGAAACCGACTAAGCTGAAAGTTTGACACAATATACATTACACTCCGAGGAATGTTGTTACGGTATAAAAAAATTGAAAAAAATGGAGAAAAATGATCTTCTATACGGCCATAGTACGTTTCTGAAATTAAGCTTCTTATGAAAATCAACCATTTCGTATTAAATATGAATCCTATGTGATGAAAACATCATTTTTTTCAAGTGTTTGACAAAATCATGAACTGAAATTGTGTTTCGGAATGATTTAAAATTTATCGATTTCCCTCATCTATCTCTATATATATAAAAATGTTCTGTTCGTTTGCGTACGCTTCAAAAACTCGAAAAATAATAAAAATTAAAATTCAACTCAACCATGCAACCACAATGTGCCACAGCAAATCGTGGCAGGGTACAGCTAGTTCATTATAGAAGTTCACGCTAGTGCAAACGGTTGATGCGATTTCTATAAATCTCATCATATTTCTTCACATATATCACTAGTCTAAACCCACCCTAACACAGACTTCTAAACCAAGCAGTGTTGGAGAAATCGGCATTGCAAATACATGAAAGTCGGGGGTATTTTTGTTCCGACTGAAATGTGTTTCCCTAACATAGACTTCAAATCCATGGAGCGTGGGGAAATAGGCATTGCAAATTCATGCAGGTCGGGGGTATTTTTGTTCCGACTTAAATGTGTTTCCCTAAAACAGTTTTTAAATCCAAGGAGCGGAAATAGGTTTTGCAAATAAATGCAAACTGCGAGTACTTTTGTACTCGCTTGCCTTTGTGCAGACTAGAATATGTTTCCTCAACACGGTCTTCTAAACTTAGGAATCTGGAAAAATATAGCAGACATTAGAGGCGAATGAACTTTCAAGTTTAAAGGCTCTATAACATAAAAAGTTGTTGATTCATGCAAGCAGAGGGTACTTTCCTCACCCGCATGTTTTTTTTTCCAAAATGTGTTTTCCTAACACGGATTACAAAAACGGGTACGAACACAACGCTTTGGCTCGGTTATTGAAGATTGCAATGAAGGATATGCCTTCATATCTTCTGCTAACTGAATTTCTGGCACTGAGTGCCTGATGTTCATCAAATCAAGCAAATTCGTTGTTCGAGAAGTACCGTGCACTTGAGAAATGCAAACTTCATAGGGAAATGTAAAATAAAATTATCGTTTGATCATTCTTCCGTTCACATATGTTGTCCTAGGCATCATACCAAATGTGAAAGGACTGTCATTTACTTTACTTGTAACGAATGAATTGACCTTACATGGCATTTATTCAATCTCTTTACTCACAAAGCAAATATTAGGCTGTCAAAAAAGTCCTGCGGTATTTCCGCGAGGTGTCGTTGTAAGCGTGTAGTTCTAGTTGTATTCATTGTATAGTCCTTGACAGTGTTTTGTTTGGTTAAGTCTTTCGTGAGTTATAGTGTCGCAAATATGGAGCAAAATAAAGAGAAAATCCGACATATTTTACAGTACTACTATGATAAAGGCAAAAATGCATCTCAAGCGGCCAATAAAATTTGTGCAGTTTATGGACCCGGTACAGTTTCCATTTCCACCGCACAACGATGGTTTCAACGTTTTCGTTCTGGTGTAGAGGTCGTCGAAGATGCGCCACGCTCCGGAAGGCCTGTCGTCGAAAATTGCGACAAAATCGCTGAATTAGCCGAGAAAGACCGGCATAGTAGCAGCCGTAGCATCGGCCAAGAGCTGGGGATAAGTCATCAAACCTCTATCAACCATTTGAAGAAGCTTGGATTCACAAAGAAACTCGATGTATGGGTGCCACACACGTTGACGCAAAAAAAACATCTTTGACCGTATCGACGCATGTGAATCGCTGCTGAATCGCAACAAAATCGACCCGTTTCTGAAGCGGATGGTGACTGGCGATGAAAAGTGGCTCACTTACGACAACGTGAAGCGCAAACGGTCGTGGTCGAAGCCCACTGAAGCGGCTCAGACGGTGGCCAAGCCCTCATTAACGGCCAGGAAGGTTCTGCTGTGTGTTTGGTGGGATTGACAAGGAATAATCTATTATGAGCTGCTTCCCTATGGCCAAACGCTCAATTCGGACCTGTACTGCCAACAACTGGACCGCTTGAAGGTAGCACTCATGAAGAAGAGGCCATATTTGAAAAACAGAAGCCGCATTGTCTTCCATCAGGACAACGCCAGGCCACACACTGCTTTGGTGACGCGCCAGAAGCTCCGGGAGCTCGGATGGGATGTTCTTTTGCATCCGCCGTATAGTCCGGACCTTGCACCAAGTGACTACGACCTGTTTTTGTCCATGGCGAACGAGCTAGGTTGTCAGAAGTTAGCCACAAAAGAGGCCTGTGAAAATTGACTATCCGAGTTTTTTTGCCAATAAGGAAGCGAGCTTTTATAACAGGGGTATTATGAAATTGGCATCTCGTTGGGAACAAGTCATCGAACAAAACGGCACATATTTGACTTAAAACAGATGATTGTAACTAATTTTATGAACAAATGAGAATTCAAAAAACAGGAAGTGGGTTATATCTATGGTATAACCGCAAGGGTGACGTAGGACTATCGTTGATTTAGAGATCATTTGTTTGAAGTTGAATCTAAATCCATTCTGAATGAATGTGTAAATGAATATTTGGGGGACTTCGAAAACGAGAGCGTTTCGTTGGAGGCACAAGGTTCTTCACAAGGATAATCTTCAGAAGATTTCCTGCTAACTTCACTTGATTGAAAACTCACAAAACCAATTGTATTTGGTCGCAGCATCATATGAATAGAAAACATTAAAATAAACTCTTTCGCTTGAATGTAATTCTCAATTCCAAGGGGAACTGGCAGATTATTTTTCAGCAACGATCATTTCTTTCCAGGTTTCTTCTCGATAACCAGCAAACGAAAAGAGTTGCGCGCGTGCATGTGTGTGTGTGGCGGCTGCTTCGATGTCTTCCCGGGGAACCGTTTTTCGATGCTGATACTCTCCTGGTCACCTTCTCTTCTCCTTCTGATCGATCGGCTTTTCTGCGCTCCCTCACAGTTAAAACAAACTGATTGCGTTTCAGGTCAGGTCAGGCCAGGTAATGAATCCTTCGATCCCTCGATCCTTCGCCGTTCAGCTCGTTCAGCTCGTCCAGCTAGTTCAGCTCGTTCAGTAACGATGTTGTCTTGTCGATGTCCTCACGGAAAATGAATGCGTTTCATGATGATGATGTTGGATTAAAGAGGCTTTAAACTTTTCAGTTCATTCGCCTCTAATCGAATGCGTTTCACCACCAGAATATCGTTTCACCACCAGAATATCGTTTCACCACCAGAATAAATGCTTTTTGTGCGCGATTGAATCGAGAGAAGGTATGGTTTACGATAGCAATTTGGAAGGCAAACTAGAGGGGAATGAACTCTCTGAGTTTGAAACTTTCGGAGACTGAGCAATAATCGATTGAAAATTATATAATTTTCGCGAAACGAAACATTTTCCGTTGCATACGCATACAATATTGGATACGAAAATATCCTACTGATGGGGAAGAATAACCTTCAGAAGCTTTCCTGCTAATTACACTTGGTTGAAAAATTACAAAATCAAATGTATTTGGTCGCTGTGTTATATGGTTAGAAAACATTAAAATAAACTCTTTCACATGAATGTAGTTTTTTAATTCCCAGGGGAACTGGCAGATTATTTTTCAGCAACGATTAGATTTTTCCAGATTTTCCTCGATACTTGAAGCCCACCGGTGGTTAATGATAACTCGATAACCACCTGTTAATAGCACTTGATTAAACAATATTTGGTCACAGTGTTACATGAATAGAAAACATTAAAGTAAACTCTTTCGCATGAATGTATTTTTCAATTCCTACGGGAACTGGCAGATTATTTTTCAGCAACGATTAGATTTTTCCATTCCATTCCTTCTTTAAGCGTGATTCATTCTGCTTCGGATCAACGGAACAGTATGATAATCATTTCATACAAAAGATAAAATGTCCAAGAGTTATATCATTGCTATTTATTGACTCGAAAAATTGTTTCAATAGCTTAATGATAGCTTCGAAAACAGGTTATTGAAATCATACGTATCCGTATGTAGCGCGCCCACTTGGAAGCCCATTAATCCTATTGGAATGTGAGATGGGGAAGCTCATACTCACGTCTATGCATTATGCTGTACTCTTCCAATTAATTTCGTTTTTGCAGGCCGAACTGAAAAATTTTCAGTTGAGTTAACTGTACTGTAAAAGAAGTAATGCTTTTGAATCCGGACACTGCATTTCATTCAAAATCATACCACAGCCATAACATTTTTTTTCATGTTCAATTTATGCGATTAATAGTTACTAATATAGTTACTGATAGTTACTTGATACTTACTAATCAATCGTATTAATTCAGCATGCACGAAATGTTGTGTCTGCGGTATGATATTGAATGTAACACAAAGTGTCCGGATTCAAATACATTACTGTATAATTACTTCGATGTTATTCTTTTCTCTCTCAGGCTAAGCTAAGAATATAATAAAGAGGGTGGGGTTTACATTCAAGTCTGTTATGGTATATAATATCACGCTTCCTTTGCTTTCGTTCATTTCTTACTCTACTCTCGCACCGTGAGGACTTGTTTGTTTGGGACCAAGAAGACAGCTCGTTAGTCTTTCGGTGGTAAGGCACCATGAAAGCAGCTCGGATAAGCGCACCAGCCGCAGAAAGCGTGAAGAAGCCACATCGCTATCGACCGGGAACTTTAAGTGAAATTCGTCGCTTTCAGAGGTCGAACAAACTGCTGATCCGCAAGCTACCTTTGCAGCGTTTGGTTTGTGGAATTGCCCGGAACTTCAAAACCGACTTGCTCGTCAAACTTCGCGGTTATGGTACTGCAGGAGGCCTATTCGAAGATACCAATTTGTGTGCTATCCACGCAAAGCGCGTCACATTATGCCCAAGGATGTCCTTGGCCCATCGTATCCGAGGAGAGCGTGCTATTAGCTTAGCATATAATCAGCAGCCCTTTTCAGGGCTCCTAATTTGATGTATTAGAGTTCAGGAAAGTTTTTTTGCGGGCCGAACTGAAGGGAGCATTTAGCGAAAATCGTGTTGTCGATGACAATTCGATACCGATAGGTGCCATGGATATGGATTTTGATAGTGAAGAATATGAAATACATGACATGATGCAGTGAATATTTCCCCATATCGAAGAAATCACTTTGATGAAACTGCATTATAAAGTTATTTGTGTACTAATGGCGCAATCTATAGTCGATTCTAATTTGCGCTGGGTATTTCCTCGGAGGATTCGATTCCTCCTTTGAGCGTTATTAATCTGTTTCCGGCAAAAGGAAGTACTATGATAATCACATTATTCGGAAGATAAAATGAAGATGTTTTCTGCTAATTTCCTTCAACCTTCAAACATCTCTTTCTCCCGTTTGTCGTTTTTGCGTTCGCTAATCCTTTCTCACAACACCCATTTCTCGTTTGAGAAACTGTTGAGTAAACATCGTTTGCCAGTGCGCGTAGAGCGGGAATTCCTAAAGATTCATTGCACCTCTAATAAATTGCCGAAAGACGTGGTCTTACGTTGATCGCAATTGATTGAAAAATCCAAAACGAAATGTATTTGGTCGCAGCAATATATGAGTAGGATGCAAATAATCGCTCGAAAATGACATGATTTTCGCGATGTGTAACATTTTCCGTTTTTCATGTTATGCATCCAATATTGGATACGAAAATTATCTACTGATGGGGAAAAATAATATTCAGAAACTTTCCTGTCAATTGCGATTGATTGAAAAATCACAAAACCAAATGTATTTGGTTGCAGTGTTGTATGAATAGAAAACATTAAAATAAACTCTTTCGCATGAATGTATTTTTCAATTCCCAGGGGAACTGGTACGCGGAACGCGGAACGAGGGTTCCGCGCGTGTATGTATGTGTGGCGGCTGCTCCGATGTTTCAAGCGGAACCGTGGCATCACTCTCCTTCTGGTGGATTCCCTTCTGGCCTAAGGTGCACAAACAGGCTCTTGGTGACACCGTTCATCAGCGCTTTCATGATAAACGAAGAGCTTCACAACAACAGCGACAACATGCTCCAATCGCTGTTCAATTATAACTGAGTGGGTTTACGAGCGGCGCTCGCTTATATACCGATTGGTGATTTCAATAGCCTGTTTTGAAACCAATTTTAAGGCTATTGAAACAAGTTTTTAGATGAAAAAGTAACAAGTATATAACGCGTAGACATTTTATCTTTCGAATGAAGTGTTTATCATACCATTTCGTTCAGTTGTTTAAGAGCTATTAACGCTCAAAATCTCGGTGTCCGGCGTAACGCTTTCGTTTTCGAAACTTTGATTTTACACCCCGGTATAGAAATGAAAGACGTAGTCCTACGTCAAAAAAATACCCAGGACTTTTTTGACAGCCTAATATATTGAATTCGAGTGAATTCGTAAATTGTTTAATTCAATCAATACAAACAAATGATTGCCAAGCTAAGCTAGTCCCACGTCAACTTTGCGGTTATATCATAGATATAACCCACCCATTTTATTTCAGTTCATTCGCCTCTAGCCTTGAGGAAGGCCCTTGGAAATCTTTACTCTACTCCAGCACTACCCTTCCACCTCCTTGCCTTGATAAAGGCACTCGATCCCTCGCCGTGCAGCTCATCCAGCAACGATGTTGTTCAGTTGGTGTTTTACCAAGTACCACCAGCGCTCACTATATATAGCCACATAGTCAACGTTGTAGCGACAGCATGTATTTATTTATAATCTATTTTTCGTCCCCCACCTTCATTTTGTCCATATGTTTCGCCCATACCTGTTGTTGTTTGTAATGAATAGCTGTTTGCTGCGGGAGCGCAGATAAAATGTATGGGAAAGTAGGGGCTTCTTTCTTTCAGTTTTTAACAATTTGAATTTTATATGAGCTGAAAAACCGTAATGTGTAGCATATAAACAATTGCTGAGGATATCCTCCTATTAATATGTGTATGTATTTGGAACCAAAATCCATTTATTAATTAAGGAGGTATTAACGCCCGGATTTACAAAACTGAACTCTTTTTTACACTGAAATATTGAAATGGGCCCCTATATTGAAGGGTTAGACGTAGTCCTACGTCAAAAATCGAAACTTTGAGTGCTTTGAGGCACCCCTTAATTCATGTCTGATTGAGCTGAAACTATGCACATGTCATTTTTTGGGCCAATAAACGAAATGTCTGGTCGGTTTTTGAAATTTGAATTACCATTTTCGCTGCCACCCTAATCTATATAAATAAAAATGGATCGCCTAATGTATTGATATATAGCGAATTCGTTTTTGTTCAGTTTCAACCCCAGTGCCGCACTAACTGCTGTCAAAACGTTTTTTTATTCACTCAGTTTCGCACTCAGTGTCGCACTAGTTCGCCCCGAAAGCTGTTAGTTTCGCACTGAGATGTTTCACGGGTTGGCACTCGGGTTCACCAATACGACTATACTGAACTGTCAAGTTCCGAATATTGTTTTGGAAAATCTAAAAATAAAGACTATGAAAATGGAAAACCTGCTGCTTTTGCTTTTGTATTATTGGAATCGTAATCCAATTCGGATTCTGATTTTGAAGAGTAGAGTAGACGGCATTAAGCTACGTGTGCTTTCATTGGGAGGTGAAAATAATGATGGATATTCAGGTGGAATAAATTTCAAAATCAAAATTATGAATGAAAATTTACTTTAACGTATCGAATATTTATTTTATGTGATTAAATAAAAGTTTTTTTCCGATATCGCAGAATATTGAACGAAAACTGTGTCTAATGATGGTTTTATATTATAATAGTAATTATTTGTGGAACAAACAGGAAATGCATCGACAAATGGTTAAGTGAGTGTCAGAACTACATGTGTTAGGTAATCAAACAATATTAAGTAAAAATTTTCATTCAAACTTTTATATGTTTACACTGCACTTGGCCCTTCTGATCTGATGGAGAACAATTTACCTCTCAAGCACTAATATCACCACCAGACGTCGACACTGTACATTTGCCGTCGTAAATATAAACAAATCAGACTATATAACGCACACCAACAAACCATTCGTGAAACTGAAAACGTTTTTTCATTACAGAGTCAGTTTGGCACTGACTCAGTTTTAAAAACGAATTCGCTAATAGATTAGGGTGGCAGCGAAAATGGTCATGTCAAATTGTCCGATTTAGGGCTATCTTCGTTCTATAATATTTTCTGTATCAAACATTTATTCCATGTAACGGAGAAACATGTTATTTACAAGTGGTTGAAAAATCTTGAACGAGAATTGTGTTTGAAAATAATTTGATGTTATGATAACGAGTTTTGGTAAAAGTACTAGAAATTTTATGGTAAAAGGTAATTTTAAAGGGCAGATTAGAAAATCAATCAATCA
The DNA here is from genome assembly GCF_029784135.1 of Toxorhynchites rutilus septentrionalis. Lineage (NCBI taxonomy): Eukaryota > Metazoa > Arthropoda > Insecta > Diptera > Culicidae > Toxorhynchites > Toxorhynchites rutilus. Next base: position 97,396,930 of record NC_073744.1, read on the forward strand.
ATAGTCCTGCGATTGGACCCATGAACGTGTGCTTAGTAAGAAAACGTGAATGTGATGAAAAATTAATTCTGGGAGGAACGAAGTTTGCCGGGTCAGTTAGTCAATTAAATATTTTCCGCGGTTCATTCTTTCCGCCAATTTACGACTGGTTAAAAATAAAAATAAAACACTATGAACATATTAATCAACCCAAAAGAAATCATAACACAGAATATGCGTTAACAGAAACCCTTTTAAATAATTCAAATTTGTTTTTTTTTGCAGGACCAGCGTATCTGTTGACTTCGGATATTATCCTGGATTTGTACAATAAATCATTATCTCAAACATATCTCAAGTTAGAGGATGTATATACCACAGGAATAGTAGCGCAGCTACTTAATATTCATAGGATAAATATAAAGGAATTCCTCAACAGACGAATAGCATTCAATCAGTGTAATATAAAAAAATCTATAAGTATACACATGGTGAAAACGAATGAACAATATGATCTATGGAAAAAACTATCCGATAGTAATACACAATGTAAATAATAAAAAATAAGATTTTAAATAAATATATTTTTATACATATTGATGTGATGTCAAAAAGCTTACCAAACTTGTGTGCTTCAACCCCGAATCAGTGGTCTAAATCTCTCAGGGGATTGTTTCTATTGACTCGAACCATTGTGAAATAGTATTGCCGACCATCAGGTTAGCATAAATTGATTTGGAAAATGATTTGATTTATTGGAGATTTTTTTTTGAATAAATTTCATTGAATTATTCCATATCATTTTTGTTCTTCTATTAACATTTTAAGTAAGTATTTTGACGTAGGACTACGTCTAACCGGAAGATATAGGGGGTGAAATGGAAATCTAGGCACTGAACAAGTAGGAAAAAATGCAAGATTTGGAACGCTTATAACTCGAGCATTTCTCAATAGATCGCAAAGGTTTTTGCATCAATTGATAGGAAATATATCTACGCATCTATCATAACGAATAACATTTCATTTTTCTTGAGATAAATAATTGAATAATTGTGAAATATCAAGCATTGTCAAAATGCACTATGTGCCCATTTTTTATTGGTCCATTTTGTGCTCCTCAAATCGAACCGACCAAAACGGGCAACCAGAGCAGCAGCGAAATAGAATGAACCACGATTGGAAAGGAAAAAGAAAAAAATGAACGAAACATTGGTCGCAGTCTCACACATGCGTAATTCTCGAGCCAGCCAGTCAGCTTAAAAATCCCCGCTCCGCTGCCGTAACGATCATTCTCATTCAAACCGTACACCACATCGGTTCGCATCACAACACATCAACAAACCAACCCAAGCAGCCATGTCTGGACATGGTGAAGGAGGAAAAGTGAAGGGAAAGGCAAAATCTCGCTCGAACCGTGTTGATCTGGAGTTCCCCGCAAGGGTACCTAGGCCGAGCTCGTTAGTACCAGTGCACCAGTTCACCTAGCCGGCGTTATATAGTTTCGGCCGCCGAAGTGATCGAGTTAGCTGGTAAAGCTGCTCGCGACGATAAGTGGCGAGTGGCAAACGCAATCGTAAAACGGCATCAGGTAGCAGAAGAAAAAAGTTTGTTCTTTATACAAACTGCTTTGGTGGCAAATCCAGAACAAGGCGGCATCGAGGGCGTTCGAAAACCAGGCGTTTTCAAAACCACGAGTACTAAGTTTTCTAAATTGGAACCATTCCATAAAACAAGGCGCTTTTCAGTGCCATTAAACCTTCCAAAAAAGAGTTTAGGAAATACAGTTCAATGCTTTCTAAAACAATATCCAAAATAATAATAAAACACAAATTGATTTTTTCATAATTTGTTTGCCAGGATATGATGAGTATGTGAATTTGGCAGTTGTTCTGAGCTTATTGATTTTCACCAATTCTTAAATTGCTTCTAGATTGAAAGTACAGTAATTTACACTTATCTCGACATTTAGCTAATTGGACGGACCAGTAATGCGACATATTTAGTTGGACATTTTTGTAAACATAGAGTTCGGGGTCCAAATTATGACCCCACATTGAAGGTCGACACTGTACCACTGTCATCGCAAATGTTCAATTACAGGTTAAAATTACCTCCAATCCGATACTGAGTGGTGGTAATGCGACGTGCCATTGAATGTAATTTACTGTAAAATATGTCACAAGCTGGATGGGAAGAAATTTTCCAACTGTGAAAGCTGTGGCGAGTGGCAAATGCAATCGCTAAACAGCAAGGTTTAGCCGAACAAGATGGGGATGTCGAGTGATAACAAAACAATAAACTCTTTAGATTGAAGATAATTTTGAGATCCTGAAAAGGACCCTTTTTAGCCTGCATGTGAATCCAACGAGCGAACAAATCGTAATGAATGTATTTTTTTGCCATCGCTCCCTTTTAACGCTCATTCGTTCGTCTCGTTGGACTCGCCCCTCTGGCTGAGTCCGCCGATTTTTCTCTATCCTGTGAGTGTGTACCGCTAGAGTATAAAACACGCGGACCCCAAACAATATCTTATTTTCCTTCAAACCGTAAACCCGTGTGGTTGTACGGCATCAGCATCGTGGACGTAACAAAGGAGGACAAGTTAAGGGAAAGGCAAAGTCTCACTCGAACCGTGCAGGTCTCCAGTTCCCTGTTGGTCGCATTCATTGATTGCTCCGCAAGGGTAACTAGGCCGAACGGATTGGTGCCGGAGCACCAGTATACCTAACAGCGATTATAGAGTTTCGGCCGTCGGAGTACTCGAGTTGGCTTGCAAAGCTGCTCACGACAATCAGAAAACCCGCATCAAGAACAGAGCAGCTTCGGTTCGGCGCTCATCAAGGCAACAATTAGTTTCAGTGAGTGGCAAAGTGTTTCTCCGGCACGTCGCATCAAATGTAATTTGCTGAACAACATGTCACAAGCTGGATGGGAAGAAATTTTCCAACTGTGAAAGCTGTGGCGAGTGGCAAACGCAATAGCTAAACAGGAAGATTTAACCGAACAAGATGGGAATATCGAGTGATAACAAAAACACAACACCAAAGGTTCTTTTCAGAACCATCAACATATTCATGAAGAGTAAACAGTAAACTAATCCATTTTTAAGGTACATAGGTAGGTATTCACGTAGGAGAAGAAAATAAAACAATATATTTAAAATATATATTTAACAAAAGCTGTCCCATTTGTATAGTCCTACGTCACTCCGGTTATGTCCCCGACATTACCCACCCGTCTTTTTTTTTTAAAAATGTATCTTGTGTCTTAAGTCTAAATAAAATTTGCATTTTAAAATGATCGGTTTTTGATGAAATTTCAAATGTTGAAAATTAGAACCTGAGACGATCGGGTCTGAAAAATTGAGGAGATTTACGCTGTCTACTTGGTCCCGATGAAACGAGTCCTCACGGTGCGATAGTAGAGGTAGAAATGAATGAAAGCAAAGGAAGCGTCATACTATATACCATAAGAGTATGGAATATTAACCCGACCCCCTCTATTATATTCGTAGCTTAGCCTGAGAGAGAAACGAATAACATCGAAGTATTCTATCCTTAAAACAACTAGCTGCTACTAACGAAGTTAACCTATACTGGGTGCCTAGTCACTGCGGTATAGAAGGTAATGAAAAAGCCGATCTCTTGGCAAGATTAGGATCTTCAACTAAATTCGTCGGGCCTGAGCCATTTTGTGGTTTATCTACATCATGCATGAAATCGGAGCTCAAAACCTGGGAAATATCAATGATGGAAGCCAACTGGAGGGCTCTATCAACACCAAGACAATCCAAATTATTCATTACACCTTGTAACAGAATAACACGCAACCTACTCAGCTTGAATAAGGCAGATTTGAGTACATTAACCGGTCTATTGACCGGACACTGTCCAAGCAGGTATCATCTTTAAAATATCGGCAGATGATATCTGGCGTTTCTGCAATTTCAAAGCTGAGACTTCGGAACATTTACTGTGTCAATGCAGTACACTAATTCAGCGAAGACTGCGAATTCTTGGAAAGGGTATTCTTATGCCTAACGAGATTTGGTCTGCTGAACCAAAACAGGTAAGGAACTTCATAAAGGAAGTCATACCTTCGTGGGGGGATATGCAAAGTCCTGGTGCGACTATCACTTATTCCCTAAGTGATGGAACGAACTGACACTGCATACATAGCAAACTGGAGTGCACTACAATAGATCAAACTAATGGTCACAGTGGTACAATGCTCCTATAGAAGAAGAACATCGAAGTATACAGTAATGTATTTGAATCCGGACGCCTTTCAATTGGGACACTTTGCATTACATTCAATACCATACCACAGCCATAACATTTTGTGCATGTTGAATTAATACGATTGATAGTTACTAATCAATCGCATCAATAGCATGATATTTACTAATCAATCGAATTAATTCAACATGCACAAAATGTTAGGGGCTGTCCACATACCACGTGGACAGAAAAAGCACGATTTTAAACTCCCCCTCCCCCTCCGTGGACAAGCGTGGACATATCATACCCCTCCCCCTGTTGTCCACGTGGACATTTCTCTTGATTTTATAAGAATAATTCAGGAAATAACTTAATTGCGCATGAATTAAATTTTAATTCCATTTAAGTTTATTTTGTTTCAAATTTTACTTGCTGAACCCTGCCACGTTTGCCATGGCTCATTGGTGTTTTATGACAGAAAAATGAGTAGTAAAACAAAGCAAATATTCCATATGAGTTTAACTTTGAAATAGTTGTGTGTTCTTTGTTCTTTGTTTTTAAATGGCTTTAAACTTTACAGTTCATTCGCCTCTAATTTAAATACTTGTAATACTTTGTTTTTCTATTATCTTCGAAAATATAAAGGCTATCTGGTTTGTCAACACGGAAACGCGCAATATCCAGTTGAACAATCCGCATCCGAATATAAATTACAAAATTCCAAGGATTGATCCTGAGCAAAGCCAATCGAATAAAATTAAATAGATTTAAAATCACTATCAGATACAATTTAAGCTCACGATTTTTGAACACATGCAAAGAATTGTGTTGCTGTCACATAGAATACATATTCAATACTAGAAAGTTAATTTACTTTCACAGATTTATTTCAGAAGTGTGCTCATTTCATCTGGAAATCTTGAAGCTTCTTGAGGCGTTGGCAGTAGCAACAACAATTTTTGAGGTGGCTCGTATGTTGTGTTATAATATGAGCTCCATAATAGCTCGAGTTTTTGAAGCGCACAAAAACGAACAGAACGATTTTATATAGACTCTTTTTCTATCATTTAAAAAGAATTTCAAAACAAGAAAAGATAAAGTAGGAAGCATGTACTGATATCTATAGATCCTCACTTGACAAAGGATGAGGAGTAAAAGGTCGAAATTTTTCAGAGATTTCGGAACGCCTGTATCTTCGATATAAACGATGACATTAAGACAAAAAATACAGCATTTTCAAGCTACAAATTTCTAGTGTGTGATGTGTATATGTGTTGTAGATAAAATACTTTGCAAGAAAAGATAAAGCGTTTATAGTTTGTTTTCAAAGTTTCTCTAGATTTTGAGAATATATGCTTAAAAGCAATCCAATCAACATGATTATTTCACATTTTATTTTTTCACATTTTTTTATTTCACATTTGATTTGTATTTTTTCATGATTCATAGAGAGTTTCAGCGGATCTATTTACTACAGAGGTATTCTCTATCGAATGAAAAATTATCCTTTAATTTCGAATTAAGAATATTTCATGAAATAATGAACGCACAGCAAATCTATGGTCAAATCTACTCATCGCAATCTTGGAAATATTTATTACATGGTCCAGTTGATGCTTTGACGAATGCATTATTTTATAAAAGAGTTACAGCGTTTCAAAGATCACTCAAAACATTTTCGACATCTCGCCACAGGAAATGTCTGTTCATTCACACGATCAATTCACATTTAGTCATCAGCGCAATAGAAACCTTTTCCGCAATAGTTTCAAAGGGTACTAATACCCTATTAAAAATATTTTCAATATCTATATTTTTTTTAAATTTTGACGTAGGACTACGTCTTTCATTTCTATACCGGGGTGTAAAATCAAAGTTTCGAAAACGAAAGCGTTACGCCGGACACCGAGATTTTGAGCGTTAATAGCTCTTAAACAACTGAACGAAATGGTATGATAAACACTTCATTCGAAAGATAAAATGTCTACGCGTTATATACTTGTTACTTTTGACGTAGGACTACGTCTAACCGGAAGATATAGGGTGTGAAATGAAAATCTAGGCACTGAACAAGTAGGAAAAAATGCAAGATTTGGAACGCTTATAACTCGAGCATTTCTCAATAGATCGCAAAGGTTTTTGCATCAATTGATAGGAAATATATCTACGCGTCTATCATAACGAATAAAATTTCATTTTTCTTCAGATAAATAATTGAATAATTGTGAAATATCAAGCATTGTTCAAATGCAAAATGTGCCCATTTTTGATTGGTCCATTTTGTGCTCCTCAAATCGTACCGACCAAAACGGGCAACCAGAGCAGCAGCGAAATACAATGAAGCACGATTGGAAAGGAAAAAGAAAAAAAAAGAAAATTCTCGAGCCAGCCAGTCAGCTTAAAAATCCCCGCTCCGCTGCCGTAACGATCATTCTTTGTGTGGACACCGACTGGACAACATCGTTGCTGGACGAGCTGGACGGCGAGGGATCGAGTGCCTTTCTCAAGGCAAGAGGGTGGAGGTGGTAGCGCTGGAGTAAACAGAGTAGAGTTTTCAAAGGGCCTTTCTCAAGGCTAGAGACGAATGAACTGCAAAAGTTTAAAGTCTCTATAATACAAGACCTTCCTTCCTTCCGTAACAATCATTCTCATCCAAACCGTACACCACATCGTTTCGCATCACATCACATCAACAAACCAACACAAGCAGCCATGTCTGGACATGGCAAAGGAGGAAAAGTGAAGGGAAAGGCAAAATCCCGCTCGAACAGTGTTGGTCTCCAGTTCCCCGTATGTGTATCCGCCAATTGCTCCGCAAGGGTAGCTTGGCCGAGCGCGTGCACCAGTCCACCTAGCCGGCGTTATATAGTTTCGGCCGCCGAAGTGATCGAGTTGGCTGGCAAAGCTGCTTGCGACGATAAGAAAACCCGCATTAGGAACAGACCACATTCAGTTCGGTGGACATCAAGACAACAACAGGCAGTTGCAGCGAGTGGCGAGTGGCAAACGCAATCGCAAAACGGCATCAGGTAGCAGAAGAAAAAAGGTTGTTCTTTATACAAACTGCTTTGGTGGTAAATCCAGAACAAGGCGGCATCGAGGGCGTTCGAAATGTTTTTTTTTTCAAAACCACGAGTACTAAGTTTTCTAAATTGGAACCATTCCATAAAACATGGCGCTTATCAGGGCCATTAAATCTTTCAAAAAAGAGTTTACGAAATACAGTTCAATGCATTCTAAAATGTTATCCAAAATAATAATAAAACACAAATTGATTTTTTCACAATTTGTTTGCCAGAATATGATGAGTTTGAGAATTTGGCAGTTGTACTGAGCGTATTGATGGTTGGAGACTTTCTCGATTATTCAATTCTTAAATTGCTTCCAGATTGAAAGTACATTAATTTACATTTAGTTCGACATTTAGCTAATTGGACTGACCTGTAATGCGACATATTTAGTTGGACATTTTTGTAAACATGGAGTTCGGGGTCCAAGTTATGACCCAACATGTCCCAAGCTGGATGGGATAAAATTTTCCAACTGTGAAAGCTGTACCACTGTCATCGCAAATGTTTAATTACAGGTTAAAATCGCCTCCAATGCGACACTGAGTGGTGCTTCGGCATATCGCATTAAATGTAATTTACAGTACAACATGTCCCAAGCTGGATGGGAAGAAATTTTCCAACTGTGAATCCTGTGGCGAGTGGCAAACGCAATCGCTAAACAGGAAGGTTTAGCCGAACAAGATGGGTATATCGAGTGATAACAAAACAATAAACTCTTTAGATTAAAGATGGTTTTGTGGTCCTGAAAAGGACCCTTTTTAGTGTTTGCTTTCGAATCAGCAGTCGGAAAACGCTCTTTATTTGGAGCTGGTATACTTCTTCACCGCTTTGGTACCTTCGGAAACCGCATGCAAGTTCACCGGGCAGCAACAGACTGATTGCGATCTGAATTTCCCTCGCCGTAATGGTTGTCCACTTATTGTAGTGTCTCAGACGCGGGGCTTCCGCTACGATACGCTCAAAGATGCATTGACGAAGCTCATGACGCTCATCGCCTTCGATGAGAAAGCGGTGTCGGGATGATCCGGATGCAGCACCTTATGATGTAGATAGCATATGATTCCTTCTCCTCCTTCTTGTCGGTTTCCGAGATATTCTTCTGCGCCGTGCCGAACTTTTTGGCGGCTTTTCCATTATTCCACTAGTCTTCGGTACCTTCGTGTTTGTTAGAAACAACTGCATGTGAATCCAACGAGCGAACAAATAGTAATGAATGTATTTTTCACGTTTCACGTTTCTTTGTTTTTAAGAGGCTTTAAACTTTGCAGTTCATTCGCCTCCAGCCCAGTGAAGAGCCACAATAAAACCAGTCCAGAGGGGACTGGCGAAAGGGAAACCAACAAAATCACTCATCAGACCTGTCCGCTCGACTCTCGGTTAAAGAAGAAGGTAGGAAGGGATCCTATGCTTCATAAGATATTTAATATATGCTGTAAAGAAAAGTAAAAATTTACTGATCCGAGGACCAAAGCAGTAACGAAGCACAAGTGACCTAGCGAAAGGCGTGTTCCAAAGCCAAAAAACAAAACGGCCCCTCTCAGGAGGATAGGAAGGAAAGGAGTGGAAAGGATTTGGGTGGGATTAGTGGATTGGGAGGGGGTGGGAGTGGTATGGGAAGGAAAGAGGGGAGGAGTAGGTGTGGGGTGGGGTGAAATGAAATGAAATACAGTTTGAATAGATAATAAAATATAGTGGTTTTGAATTTAATGGTATATAGTATAGCTGAAAAATGGAGAGGTTTATTTAATGAATTTATTCTCCTTGGTGAGTGTGGCTGTAGGAATAGGAAGTTGATTAAAGTATAATGTAATGGATAGAAGATAGATGTGGGTATGAAAGTATATATTATATTATTTGTTATTTAATATTATTGAATGCGTGTATATACATGTATGAATACCTTCCTTCCGACCCGTACATACATGTGTATACACACATAAACACGCATACATGACTGTGAAGTGGCGAACTTTAATAAGCACTTTCCAAGGTATTTAGTATTTCGGTTTAGATTTTACCAAAGAAGTCGGTTTCTTTCAGAAACGCAATTAAATTGGTTTCTTGGGTCTCGTCTCTACTGAGGATATCTCGGAGACTCTGACCTATGTTGTGTCGGACTCGAGCATCTTTGGTATGTTGACATTCAAGTAAAAGATGGCTAACGGAAACCGGAGCTTCGTTGCAAGCACATTGGGGTTTTTCGGCTCTGCAGAACAAGTGTGAGTGGGTGAAGTTAGTGTGCCCAATTCGAAGACGGGTAAGGACTTGCCTTTCCCTACTATTGAGGCGGTCATCCCAAGGGAGAGTGGAATTTTTAATTTTATGAAGATGAGTGGGACGGCTGTTTATCCAGCCTATGTCCCAGCTTTCCCGGACTTGCTGTTTTACCCAGCGGACAATGTCAGATGGAGGACAGGGCATGTCTGGGGGATCTATTTTGCTGCCCTTGCCGGCCAGTATGTCGGCGGCTGTGTTTCCACGGATTCCTGAGTGACCAGGAACCCAGCAGAAGGAGATGTTTTTATTTGAAGCAGCCTCTTCTGTTTGCTTAATCCATGGGTGTTTGCTGTTTCCACTCAGAAGATCGTGGAGACAGCTAGCTGAGTCTGAGAATATTGTGGTAGGAAGAAACTCATGGGTGCATTCTTGGGTAGCTATTAAAAGGGCGAAAGCTTCCGCACTGAAGATGGAGCATTGCGGTGGAAGAGAAAAGCTACCAGTGTATCTACTCTCAAAGACTCCACATCCAACTCCATCGGCACTGACTGAACCATCTGTGTATACCTGGTGGTTGATTTGAAAATTGGATGCGACGAGGTTATTGAAGCAGGCTTTGACTTTTGGAGAAGGGTCTCCCGCTCGAACTGTCTTGAGAAGTTCAAGGTTAATGTTCGGCGGTTTGACGTTCCAATTTCTTCCCGTCGCAGATGAACGTTCACATATATCGGGAAGATCTTTGTTCGTGAGATTTTTGAACCATGTTTTAGCTCTATGTATTAATGGGACATTGTGGTCGCTTTCGGGGAGTGACAAGTGACGGATGGCTTTATTCGTGATGGCTTTTGTTACCAGGTGGGTGAAGGGAAGTTGCCCACTTTCTGCCATTACAGCAAGAGTAGGACTGGTGGGAAAAGCGCCAATTGCGAGCCGAATTGCTTTATTGTAAATTGGTTGAATGGTGTTTAACACCCTGTCCCCTCCACGGCTGAAGGTGCCTATTCCGTAAAGGATTTGTGGGACCAACCAAACATTTACAACATTTAGCAACGTCTTTCTATGACCAGAGGCTAGGTTGCCTGCGATAGACTTGATGATGTTCAATTTCTTTCTGGTGGCTATTTTGGTCTTTTGGGAATGTGATAGGAAGTTGAGTTTCTTGTCGAAAGTAACCCCTAGTATTTTCAATGTCCTCATTGTAGGGATCGGGATTTTGTTGAGCTGAAGATAGGTTCTCTTTCTGAGAGCTTTTCCGATATGTATGTGTTTGGATTTCTCCGGGGAAATTTTAAAACCTGTTTTTAGAGCCCAGTTTTGGATGGAGTCTAAGGTTTTTTGAAGCCTCTTTCTCTGAATTAAGCCGAAGCAGCTCGTAGAGATAAGAGTGATGTCATCTGCATAGACTATGACCTTTATATGGTCCGGGATAATCTCGAATAGAGATTGCATGGCAATGTTGAAGAGGGTTGGTGAAAGTGCTGAGCCTTGTGGGAAGCCGTTTTCTGGGATTTTTAGAGAAGATTGGTGGTTGTTAATAACGGTTTTGAAAGACCGGTTTTCTAGAAAACTTTTAACGAAGAGACCTAATCTCCCACGAATCCCCCAGTCGAAAAGGCTTTTCAGCACTGGGTACCTCCATGCCCGATCGAAGGCCTTGGATAAATCCAGGGAAACAATATCAATGTGGTGTAATTTTTCAGTTGCGTCGTCTAGGATTTTTTCGATTGCTACAAGGCAATCTTCTGTACCTTTTCCCGCACGGAAGGCGAATTGTCTGGGATCAATCAGCTTATTTGACTCTAGAAAAGTCGTTAAGCGTCGATTGACCATTTTTTCCAAGACTTTCCCAACACAACTTAGGAGAGTGATGGGGCGGAAATTGTCAAGAAGATGGTTGTTCATGTCTGGTTTCGGGATACAGATCATTAAACCCTCTTTCCAGCAACTGGGGAGGGTTCCACTGTCCCAGACTTTGTTGAGGAGCTTCAGAAGTGCTTTTTTCCCGAGATGGGGTAGATTCTTAAGCATAGGGTAGCTAATGTCATCAGGTCCTGTGGATCCTTGTTTGACTTTGTTCAGTACCCAATCGAGCTCTTTGAGGGAGAGGTTTTTGTTGAAGTCAAATTCCACATCGGTATGAAAATCGATGGGAATTCTTTCGCATTCCGTTTTGTGGGTTAGAAAGGTTTGGTCGTAGTTTTGATTGGAGGAGGCGGAAGCAAAGAAATCTCCAAACGCCTCGGCGATGATTTTCCGGTCATTGGTGTATTGACCGTTAATTAGGAGATTATATTCTTTGCTTCTTTTCTTTCCATGAAGCCTGCCAATCTTACTCCATAAATCCTTTGTTGACGCGTTGGGATTAATTTCGCTGACGAATTTAACCCAACTGTTGTGCTTGGCTGTGTTGATAGCAGTCTTAGCTTCTTTGCGAGCCCTTTGGAACTCTGCAAGCAGAGTGGGTCTCAGTGGGCTGTCCGGATGGGCCTTTCTTAATTTGCGTAGGGCCTTACGTCGACCTTTGATCGCTGCCTTCAGCTCAGGCGACCACCATGGGACACATTTCCTGCCAGGGATGCCACTGGTTCTGGGGATGTGCACCATTGCAACTTCTAGGACAACTTTGGAGAATTCCTTGGCTGTCCAATCTCGTTTAGCGGAGAGGCGGTTTTCAATGTCAAACTGATAGCCAGCCCAGTCAGCGTATTCAAATTTCCATCTTGGCCTTGTTGAAAACTCTGGAGAAGTTTGGCCGAAGGAAGTGAAGATTGGAAAATGATCGCTTCCGCAAGTATCATCGTGGATGTTCCAAGAAAGTTTTGAAAATAGTTTGTCTGATACTATAGTGAGATCGATGGCTGAAGTAGTACCAGAATAATGGATTCTGGTGTGTTGGCCGTTGTTAAGAAGGAGAAGAGAATGGTCGGATATGAAATCCTCAATGATGGATCCTTTTCGATCGAGGTATGCACCTCCCCAGGCGTATGAGTGGGCGTTGAAATCACCCATAAGCATGATTGGGGCGGGAAGTTGGGCGAACAGATGGTCCAGTTGGCCGCGTAGAGTGTTCGGATCGGAATCATTAGTGATGTAGATGCTAACGACGGTGATTGGAAAGGGGTGTTTAATGCGCACTACCACTGCCTGAAGATCAGTGGTAATGGGAAGAAGATCATGTGGAGTGCCATCTTTGATTGCGATTGCAACTCCGTTTTTTGAGGGGTTGGGACCCTCTTTGAAATATGTGATATATTTTGAGATGAAGTGTTTATCGAAGTTGTTTGGAGTCATAGTTTCTTGAAGGGCTATGACTGTAGGATTGGAGCTCGAAATAAGCATTTTCAATTCTAAAATATTTTGTCGGATACTTCTGATATTCCATTGTATCCCGAATTTCTGTATTGGAGTGAATGTGTTAGAGTGATTTAACTCTAATTCCTAAGTCTTAATTGTGTGTATGTTTGAACTATTCAACGAGAATTAGTTCGATGGTCCTTTACCCTTGGAAAGAGAAGCTTTCTTTGAGGTATTGGTGTTGTTTTTGTTTGGTGTAGAAGTCTTTGGAGTGTTTGTTGTGTTTGTGTTGTTTTTTGTTGAATGTGCGTTGCTGTTGTTGTTATTGTTGTTTTTTGTTTGATGTGTGTTGTTGTTGTTTTCTGTTGGTGTTGTGTTGTTATTTGTTGGTGGTGTAGTTCTTTGTTCATTCTTAGTTCTTTTCTTGTCCTTGTTTGTTTGGATTTCATCTTCGGATTTTTGATCTGAATCTGAAGATGATCCTTTCGCCATTTTTCTTTTATTTTTATTTTTGTTTGGAACATCAGAAGTGTCCATTGAAATGACTGATTCGTTTCCAGATTCCGTTGTTGAGCTGTCGGTTGTCGACTCTGTCATGGAAGTATCGATTGTAGTGTCAATTGGGGGAGTGCTTTCGCGGCTAGAAGAGGCCGAAGCGGCCGAGGCGCAGTTACATTTGCAGTTGCAGCTGGGTGTTGGCTTTTGCAAGTTGGAGAGTCTGTCTTGCAGAACACTTGCAAAAGTTGGTCCATTATTTTGACCGTTGTGTTTTTCTTTCGCCTCTTTGTAGGAGATACCATAATCGATTCTGATTTTTGTGATGTTGTTCTCGGTTTGCCATACGGGGCATTTCCTATTCGAAGAGGAATGGTCCCCTTGGCAATTCAAGCAAAATGCTGAAGCGTTGCAGGTTTTAATTCCATCCTTTTGTTCTGGATGTTCCTGTCCACAATTTCGGCAAAGCGGGTTCTCGCGTTTGCATCGTTTGCTAGTATGTCCAAATTTGTAACACTTAAAGCATTGCATTGGGTTGGGGTAGAAATTTCTAGTCCCAGCCCGAATAAATCCAAAATTAATGAAATCGGGAACAACAGTTCCACGAATCGTCAAAATAAGAGTGGCAGTTGGTACAACAATATTGTTCTCCTTTCTGGTGATGCGCTTGACATCGATCACACCTTGATCGGAAAGCTCTGTCACCAGTTCGGATTCTTTGATGTCCATGACATCACGACAAGTAACAACACATTTGCGTTGGTTAAGGGTTGGGTGGTAAATCACTTCAATAGGGGTTTCATCAATTAATTTGTTGATTAAGAGGAGCTTACCAATGATATCTTCGTCCTTGGCCGTAAGGATATATTGCGTCCTCTTCTTGTCGTCTCGTTGCGGTCGCGCTGTGTAGTACTTCTTTCCTACAGCGTTGGCGATCGTCTTACTCACGACGAACGGGTTAGTCGGAATCACGTTCTCTCCTGTGGCACGTAGTAACAGGATCTGTAGGTTGCCGTTCAGTGGATCGGCCCATCTTGGAGCAGTACGTTGGGTAGGTTTACCCTCGTACAAATTTGTAGCCCGGCCTCCCGGAGGCCCGGAGCTACTTGAAGCCATGCTTCTGCTTGACTATACCTAGGTTATAGTCAGCAGGTACGGATATAAAACCACTAAAATTCCTTATGGGGGATATTCACTAAGGGGTATTTTCCCAGAAAATCACACTTTGTTCCGATAAAGCACTTTGAAAAGCCACCAACAGGTGCAGAAAATTTCAAATTACACTTAATCTAATATTTGCTTCAGTCACTTCACTGTTTGTATGCGTGGTTTTTTTTTTTTTCTTTTTAGATTTTATTTAATAATTAAGATTCACTATTAGCACTACAGAAAAAAAACTGGCAACACTGCCCGAAAGAAAAAAGGGGGCGTGGCGTCAGTGACGCCGAAAAAGCGCGCGCTTTTTCCGGCGAACCGGTGAGCACCGCCACCGCAGTGAACGTTTGTTGATATCCTTTTCTGCTATCCTCGGGTTGCGATGCTGAAAATCAATTTGTATTTAGGACTAATCAAGCCTTCAGAAAGGCTGCTCTAAGCATTTGATTAGTTGTGCGAGAAAACTCCTATTTTTCCGTACTCTTTTACAAGGGCGCTAAAAACACGACCGAATCGGTTGAATGTCAGTAGCACCTTGATGTATTTTTTTGCCATCGCTCCCTTTTAACGCTCATTCGTTCGTCTCGTTGGACTCGCCCCTTTGGCTGAGTCTGCTGATTTATCTCTATCCTGTGAGCGTGTACCGCCAAAGTACAAAACGCACGGACCCGCAGAAAAATATATCATTCTCTTTCAAACCATAAATCAGTTCGATTGTATGGCATCGGTTCACATCACATCGCATCAACGGATTGGTGCCGGAGCACCAGTGTACCTAATAGCGGTTATAGAATTTCGCCCGCCGGAGTGCTCGAGTTGGCTTTCAAATCTGCTCACGACAATAAGAAAACCCGCCTACAGAACAGAGCACATTCGGTTCGGTGGCAACAACTAGTTTCAGCGAGTGGCAAACGCAATCGCAAAACGGCAGCAGGTAGAAGGAAAAAGTTTGTTTATACAGACTGCTTTGGTGGCAAAACCAGCCACCGTAAAACATGGCCTTTTTCAGGGCCATTAAACCTTTCAAAGAAGAGTTATTAAAAGTTTTTCACAATACATTTCACAATGCATTCTAAACTGACATAATATGACATATAATATAAACGGATTTATTTTGTTTATGCTTGTTCTTGAGCTTATTGGTGGCTGAGGTCTTTTAAATTGATCATTCAGTTTTCACAAATCCATACATGGTTTCCGAATTAAAAGTGGCTTCAAATTACAACACATTGTATGCAGGATGGCATTAACGAAATTTCTCGGTAGCAAGAACTGCTTTCTTTGGTTGATAACTGATGTTGAAAATTGACGGACGTTACATCTGCATTGTATAGAAAAATAACTAAGGAGCAACATGATGAGCTATGTATTTCCTGCTGCTCTGTTCTTATTTTAAAGGACTTTAATCCGAAGGTCATCCGTCCCTGTATTTACTGTTGGTTTTTCAGAACGCTTATAGCTCGTTTATTTCTCGACAGATCGTAAAGTTCGTCTCCAAAACCTCAGTTCTGTTTCATTTTTAATTATTTTGTTTGCGGAGACTACAAATCTTACAATTCATTCGTCTCCGAAACCACAGTTTAAGGGACGATAATATGCTCAATAGTGAAATATATGATAGTGAATGAGCTGATGACCACCTATGCATTCCCTATCACAGCCATCATTTTGATTGTACGATATGTGCATACGCCGAAAGATGCCCGGCTTTGAACATTTAATAAGTACAAAGCCTTCAGAAAAAAAATCAAGAATCAAGTTTGTAAAAAAAAACGCAAAAACACAACACCAAGAGTTCTTTTCAGAACCCCCAACATGTTCATAAACAGTAAACTAATCCATTTTTCAGGTAGATAGGTAGGTATTCACGAAGGAGAAGAAAATAAAACAATATATTTGAAATATATATTTAGCAAAAGCTGTCCCCTTTGTATAGTCCTACGTCACTCCGGTTATGTCCCCGACATTACCCACCCGTCTTTTTTTTTCCTATAATCACAGGGGAGTGAATAATATTTAGTTAGCAGTGATGTGGGAGTCACGTGGCTGTCCTACCCGGTGAAGCATAGTTGAGGAGGAGTGTATGGCGTAATAGTTGAAAGCTGAAGGGTTAACCCGTATCTAGCGAAATAGATGTCATGCACAATGATTTGGTCACTCTGTTCACGTCAATTCGGAAAAGGTTTGTGTCCAGGTAGGATTGTTCAATATGAATGACGAAAAATTGACTATGCAATTTTTCTACTTGGGCTCCGGGAAGATTGTTACCGTCGAAATACGGAACAATTAGATGTCACCGTAGTAGAGTTTTGTTTGCTTTTTTCTCGTTTAAAATTTGTTTTTTTTTTGTGACTGGTTTGTATATATATATGATTGTAGTAAAAGTAAAAGTTGTCCCACAAAAAAAATATTGTAATTACTAACCCTAACCCACTATGCTCCAATGACGAAGTAACGCTTGGGCGAGGTATAAATCCCGCCAAGCTGTCACTGTCACTGTCACGGTTGACAGTGACCGGAAACAGGAAGGATGGACGGAATAGAAGGGAGAGGAGGAAAAGGACGGAAAGGGAGAGAGGAGAGGAGGAGTTTAAAAGGAAAGCGGAAAGGATTGGCTCGGCCATTGATGCCAGAGATCGATAGTAATAAAGTTAGAAAAGTTTGAGACAAAGAGTTACGAGAAGTGCGAATAGTGGTGTGAAAGGAAAAATAGTACGTTTGGTGTTGTGGAGAGAAGATAGCCAAGTACTTGTGGAACGCTCCGGTACACACTCCGTCGCTCTCAGGTGTGTCCCCGGAAAACCATCTCTGGCCACTGATCCTACCCAGCAAACATTAAATCGTATAACGTTGCACATGATAAGTTACATATAATTTCGTATCAATTCACAATCGCATAAAATATCAATCAAAATATCGATCATATGTATCTAAAATCGCATAAAATCCCGAAGAAGGACATTATCCAGAACACACCTGGCTCCGCCAAATCCAACGATTGAAGGTACGCTACTCCTCCTCTCCTTCCCAACGACCAACGACATACGAGCACCAGGAGCCTTACTAACCCCATAAGAAATAAAAAAAAACACTTTTACGTTAAAGAAGGAAGGAAGGAAGGTATTGTATTATAGAGACTTTAAACTTTTGCAGTTCATTCGTCTCTAGCCTTGAGAAAGGCCCTTTGAAAACTCTACTCTACTCTACTCCAGCGCTACCACCTCCGCCCTCTTGCCTTGAGAAAGGCACTCGATCCCTCGCCGTCCAGCTCGTCCAGCAACGATGTTGTCCAGTCGGTGTCCACACAAAGAATGTTACGTTAAAGACAATTCTATTTTTCTTATATAATATATCTTATACCAGTCCCTTCTACTTTGGTGATCTTTAAAAGTTCCCTCTACTAACGCGCGTCTGAAGTGTGAGTCCTCCCGAGATCGGAAGCCGACCCTGAGAGGAAGAACAGGTGAGCGAGCTGGGCAAAGTAGCAAGCAAAAGGGTACTTTCACTCTCAAAGATTTACGGCGCATGGCGTTCGATTTTTCGGAAGTCAACAACCTCCATCACGAATTCAACAAAGTTGCAAAACTAGCAGGAAGAGATTCAGCTTCTAGCTTTATGTGTAGCTACCGTCTGTCTCCTCGAACCCCACAACAGCGCAACGAAGCAACAGCGCTCTAAGGCAAAGCGTCGGAATCCTCAGAACCGAAATCCAAGATGAGGAATAAAAATAAATTGCTTAAAAATAATTCAAAATGAATTTCAAATGAAAAATGTTTTTAATTTCACCATGCATTCAATTCAATAACGGTTATATTTCATTTATGTTTATGTTTTCATAATGAACTTCAAATCAATATATTTTGACGTAGGACTACGTCTTTCATTTCTATACCGGGGTGTAAAATCAAAGCTTCGAAACCGAAAGCGTTACGCCGGAGACCGAGATTTTGAGCGTTAATAGCTCCTAAACAACTGAACGAAATGGTATGATAAAAACTTCATTCGAAAGATAAAATGTCTACGCGTTATATACTTGTTACTTTTTCATCTAAAAACTTGTTTCAATAGCCTTAAAATTGGTTTCAAAACAGGCTATTGAAATCACCAATCGGTATATAAGCGAGCGCCGCTCGTAAACCCACTCAGTTATAATTGAACAGCGATTGGAGCATGTTGTCGAACCGGTTATAGAATTTCGCCCGCCGGAGTGCTCGAGTTGGCTTTCAAATCTGCTCACGACAATAAGAAAACCCGCCTACAGAACAGAGCACATTCGGTTCGGTGGCAACAACTAGTTTCAGCGAGTGGCAAACGCAATCGCAAAACGGCAGCAGGTAGAAGGAAAAAGTTTGTTTATACAGACTGCTTTGGTGGCAAAACCAGCCACCGTAAAACATGGCCTTTTTCAGGGCCATTAAACCTTTCAAAGAAGAGTTATTAAAAGTTTTTCACAATACATTTCACAATGCATTCTAAACTGACATAATATGACATATAATATAAACGGATTTATTTTGTTTATGCTTGTTCTTGAGCTTATTGGTGGCTGAGGTCTTTTAAATTGATCATTCAGTTTTCACAAATCCATACATGGTTTCCGAATTAAAAGTGGCTTCAAATTACAACACATTGTATGCAGGATGGCATTAACGAAATTTCTCGGTAGCAAGAACTGCTTTCTTTGGTTGATAACTGATGTTGAAAATTGACGGACGTTACATCTGCATTGTATAGAAAAATAACTAAGGAGCAACATGATGAGCTATGTATTTCCTGCTGCTCTGTTCTTATTTTAAAGGACTTTAATCCGAAGGTCATCCGTCCCTGTATTTACTGTTGGTTTTTCAGAACGCTTATAGCTCGTTTATTTCTCGACAGATCGTAAAGTTCGTCTCCAAAACCTCAGTTCTGTTTCATTTTTAATTATTTTGTTTGCGGAGACTACAAATCTTACAATTCATTCGTCTCCGAAACCACAGTTTAAGGGACGATAATATGCTCAATAGTGAAATATATGATAGTGAATGAGCTGATGACCACCTATGCATTCCCTATCACAGCCATCATTTTGATTGTACGATATGTGCATACGCCGAAAGATGCCCGGCTTTGAACATTTAATAAGTACAAAGCCTTCAGAAAAAAAATCAAGAATCAAGTTTGTAAAAAAAAACGCAAAAACACAACACCAAGAGTTCTTTTCAGAACCCCCAACATGTTCATAAACAGTAAACTAATCCATTTTTCAGGTAGATAGGTAGGTATTCACGAAGGAGAAGAAAATAAAACAATATATTTGAAATATATATTTAGCAAAAGCTGTCCCCTTTGTATAGTCCTACGTCACTCCGGTTATGTCCCCGACATTACCCACCCGTCTTTTTTTTTCCTATAATCACAGGGGAGTGAATAATATTTAGTTAGCAGTGATGTGGGAGTCACGTGGCTGTCCTACCCGGTGAAGCATAGTTGAGGAGGAGTGTATGGCGTAATAGTTGAAAGCTGAAGGGTTAACCCGTATCTAGCGAAATAGATGTCATGCACAATGATTTGGTCACTCTGTTCACGTCAATTCGGAAAAGGTTTGTGTCCAGGTAGGATTGTTCAATATGAATGACGAAAAATTGACTATGCAATTTTTCTACTTGGGCTCCGGGAAGATTGTTACCGTCGAAATACGGAACAATTAGATGTCACCGTAGTAGAGTTTTGTTTGCTTTTTTCTCGTTTAAAATTTGTTTTTTTTTTGTGACTGGTTTGTATATATATATGATTGTAGTAAAAGTAAAAGTTGTCCCACAAAAAAAATATTGTAATTACTAACCCTAACCCACTATGCTCCAATGACGAAGTAACGCTTGGGCGAGGTATAAATCCCGCCAAGCTGTCACTGTCACTGTCACGGTTGACAGTGACCGGAAACAGGAAGGATGGACGGAATAGAAGGGAGAGGAGGAAAAGGACGGAAAGGGAGAGAGGAGAGGAGGAGTTTAAAAGGAAAGCGGAAAGGATTGGCTCGGCCATTGATGCCAGAGATCGATAGTAATAAAGTTAGAAAAGTTTGAGACAAAGAGTTACGAGAAGTGCGAATAGTGGTGTGAAAGGAAAAATAGTACGTTTGGTGTTGTGGAGAGAAGATAGCCAAGTACTTGTGGAACGCTCCGGTACACACTCCGTCGCTCTCAGGTGTGTCCCCGGAAAACCATCTCTGGCCACTGATCCTACCCAGCAAACATTAAATCGTATAACGTTGCACATGATAAGTTACATATAATTTCGTATCAATTCACAATCGCATAAAATATCAATCAAAATATCGATCATATGTATCTAAAATCGCATAAAATCCCGAAGAAGGACATTATCCAGAACACACCTGGCTCCGCCAAATCCAACGATTGAAGGTACGCTACTCCTCCTCTCCTTCCCAACGACCAACGACATACGAGCACCAGGAGCCTTACTAACCCCATAAGAAATAAAAAAAAAACACTTTTACGTTAAAGAAGGAAGGAAGGAAGGTATTGTATTATAGAGACTTTAAACTTTTGCAGTTCATTCGTCTCTAGCCTTGAGAAAGGCCCTTTGAAAACTCTACTCTACTCTACTCCAGCGCTACCACCTCCGCCCTCTTGCCTTGAGAAAGGCACTCGATCCCTCGCCGTCCAGCTCGTCCAGCAACGATGTTGTCCAGTCGGTGTCCACACAAAGAATGTTACGTTAAAGACAATTCTATTTTTCTTATATAATATATCTTATACCAGTCCCTTCTACTTTGGTGATCTTTAAAAGTTCCCTCTACTAACGCGCGTCTGAAGTGTGAGTCCTCCCGAGATCGGAAGCCGACCCTGAGAGGAAGAACAGGTGAGCGAGCTGGGCAAAGTAGCAAGCAAAAGGGTACTTTCACTCTCAAAGATTTACGGCGCATGGCGTTCGATTTTTCGGAAGTCAACAACCTCCATCACGAATTCAACAAAGTTGCAAAACTAGCAGGAAGAGATTCAGCTTCTAGCTTTATGTGTAGCTACCGTCTGTCTCCTCGAACCCCACAACAGCGCAACGAAGCAACAGCGCTCTAAGGCAAAGCGTCGGAATCCTCAGAACCGAAATCCAAGATGAGGAATAAAAATAAATTGCTTAAAAATAATTCAAAATGAATTTCAAATGAAAAATGTTTTTAATTTCACCATGCATTCAATTCAATAACGGTTATATTTCATTTATGTTTATGTTTTCATAATGAACTTCAAATCAATATATTTTGACGTAGGACTACGTCTTTCATTTCTATACCGGGGTGTAAAATCAAAGCTTCGAAACCGAAAGCGTTACGCCGGAGACCGAGATTTTGAGCGTTAATAGCTCCTAAACAACTGAACGAAATGGTATGATAAAAACTTCATTCGAAAGATAAAATGTCTACGCGTTATATACTTGTTACTTTTTCATCTAAAAACTTGTTTCAATAGCCTTAAAATTGGTTTCAAAACAGGCTATTGAAATCACCAATCGGTATATAAGCGAGCGCCGCTCGTAAACCCACTCAGTTATAATTGAACAGCGATTGGAGCATGTTGTCGCTGTTGTTGTGAAGCTCTTCGTTTATCATGAAAGCGCTGATGAACGGTGTCACCAAGAGCCTGTTTGTGCACCTTAGGCCAGAAGGGAATCCACCAGAAGGAGAGTGATGCCACGGTTCCGCTTGAAACATCGGAGCAGCCGCCACACATACATACACGCGCGGAACCCTCGTTCCGCGTTCCGCGTACCAGTTCCCCTGGGAATTGAAAAATACATTCATGCGAAAGAGTTTATTTTAATGTTTTCTATTCATACAACACTGCAACCAAATACATTTGGTTTTGTGATTTTTCAATCAATCGCAATTGACAGGAAAGTTTCTGAATATTATTTTTCCCCATCAGTAGATAATTTTCGTATCCAATATTGGATGCATAACATGAAAAACGGAAAATGTTACACATCGCGAAAATCATGTCATTTTCGAGCGATTATTTGCATCCTACTCATATATTGCTGCGACCAAATACATTTCGTTTTGGATTTTTCAATCAATTGCGATCAACGTAAGACCACGTCTTTCGGCAATTTATTAGAGGTGCAATGAATCTTTAGGAATTCCCGCTCTACGCGCACTGGCAAACGATGTTTACTCAACAGTT
Organism: Toxorhynchites rutilus septentrionalis; assembly: GCF_029784135.1. Lineage (NCBI taxonomy): Eukaryota > Metazoa > Arthropoda > Insecta > Diptera > Culicidae > Toxorhynchites > Toxorhynchites rutilus. The sequence continues at coordinate 97,419,544 of NC_073744.1, forward strand.
TCTCAAACGAGAAATGGGTGTTGTGAGAAAGGATTAGCGAACGCAAAAACGACAAACGGGAGAAAGAGATGTTTGAAGGTTGAAGGAAATTAGCAGAAAACATCTTCATTTTATCTTCCGAATAATGTGATTATCATAGTACTTCCTTTTGCCGGAAACAGATTAATAACGCTCAAAGGAGGAATCGAATCCTCCGAGGAAATACCCAGCGCAAATTAGAATCGACTATAGATTGCGCCATTAGTACACAAATAACTTTATAATGCAGTTTCATCAAAGTGATTTCTTCGATATGGGGAAATATTCACTGCATCATGTCATGTATTTCATATTCTTCACTATCAAAATCCATATCCATGGCACCTATCGGTATCGAATTGTCATCGACAACACGATTTTCGCTAAATGCTCCCTTCAGTTCGGCCCGCAAAAAACTTTCCTGAACTCTAATACATCAAATTAGGAGCCCTGAAAAGGGCTGCTGATTATATGCTAAGCTAATAGCACGCTCTCCTCGGATACGATGGGCCAAGGACATCCTTGGGCATAATGTGACGCGCTTTGCGTGGATAGCACACAAATTGGTATCTTCGAATAGGCCTCCTGCAGTACCATAACCGCGAAGTTTGACGAGCAAGTCGGTTTTGAAGTTCCGGGCAATTCCACAAACCAAACGCTGCAAAGGTAGCTTGCGGATCAGCAGTTTGTTCGACCTCTGAAAGCGACGAATTTCACTTAAAGTTCCCGGTCGATAGCGATGTGGCTTCTTCACGCTTTCTGCGGCTGGTGCGCTTATCCGAGCTGCTTTCATGGTGCCTTACCACCGAAAGACTAACGAGCTGTCTTCTTGGTCCCAAACAAACAAGTCCTCACGGTGCGAGAGTAGAGTAAGAAATGAACGAAAGCAAAGGAAGCGTGATATTATATACCATAACAGACTTGAATGTAAACCCCACCCTCTTTATTATATTCTTAGCTTAGCCTGAGAGAGAAAAGAATAACATCGAAGTAATTATACAGTAATGTATTTGAATCCGGACACTTTGTGTTACATTCAATATCATACCGCAGACACAACATTTCGTGCATGCTGAATTAATACGATTGATTAGTAAGTATCAAGTAACTATCAGTAACTATATTAGTAACTATTAATCGCATAAATTGAACATGAAAAAAAATGTTATGGCTGTGGTATGATTTTGAATGAAATGCAGTGTCCGGATTCAAAAGCATTACTTCTTTTACAGTACAGTTAACTCAACTGAAAATTTTTCAGTTCGGCCTGCAAAAACGAAATTAATTGGAAGAGTACAGCATAATGCATAGACGTGAGTATGAGCTTCCCCATCTCACATTCCAATAGGATTAATGGGCTTCCAAGTGGGCGCGCTACATACGGATACGTATGATTTCAATAACCTGTTTTCGAAGCTATCATTAAGCTATTGAAACAATTTTTCGAGTCAATAAATAGCAATGATATAACTCTTGGACATTTTATCTTTTGTATGAAATGATTATCATACTGTTCCGTTGATCCGAAGCAGAATGAATCACGCTTAAAGAAGGAATGGAATGGAAAAATCTAATCGTTGCTGAAAAATAATCTGCCAGTTCCCGTAGGAATTGAAAAATACATTCATGCGAAAGAGTTTACTTTAATGTTTTCTATTCATGTAACACTGTGACCAAATATTGTTTAATCAAGTGCTATTAACAGGTGGTTATCGAGTTATCATTAACCACCGGTGGGCTTCAAGTATCGAGGAAAATCTGGAAAAATCTAATCGTTGCTGAAAAATAATCTGCCAGTTCCCCTGGGAATTAAAAAACTACATTCATGTGAAAGAGTTTATTTTAATGTTTTCTAACCATATAACACAGCGACCAAATACATTTGATTTTGTAATTTTTCAACCAAGTGTAATTAGCAGGAAAGCTTCTGAAGGTTATTCTTCCCCATCAGTAGGATATTTTCGTATCCAATATTGTATGCGTATGCAACGGAAAATGTTTCGTTTCGCGAAAATTATATAATTTTCAATCGATTATTGCTCAGTCTCCGAAAGTTTCAAACTCAGAGAGTTCATTCCCCTCTAGTTTGCCTTCCAAATTGCTATCGTAAACCATACCTTCTCTCGATTCAATCGCGCACAAAAAGCATTTATTCTGGTGGTGAAACGATATTCTGGTGGTGAAACGATATTCTGGTGGTGAAACGATATTCTGGTGGTGAAACGCATTCGATTAGAGGCGAATGAACTGAAAAGTTTAAAGCCTCTTTAATCCAACATCATCATCATGAAACGCATTCATTTTCCGTGAGGACATCGACAAGACAACATCGTTACTGAACGAGCTGAACTAGCTGGACGAGCTGAACGAGCTGAACGGCGAAGGATCGAGGGATCGAAGGATTCATTACCTGGCCTGACCTGACCTGAAACGCAATCAGTTTGTTTTAACTGTGAGGGAGCGCAGAAAAGCCGATCGATCAGAAGGAGAAGAGAAGGTGACCAGGAGAGTATCAGCATCGAAAAACGGTTCCCCGGGAAGACATCGAAGCAGCCGCCACACACACACATGCACGCGCGCAACTCTTTTCGTTTGCTGGTTATCGAGAAGAAACCTGGAAAGAAATGATCGTTGCTGAAAAATAATCTGCCAGTTCCCCTTGGAATTGAGAATTACATTCAAGCGAAAGAGTTTATTTTAATGTTTTCTATTCATATGATGCTGCGACCAAATACAATTGGTTTTGTGAGTTTTCAATCAAGTGAAGTTAGCAGGAAATCTTCTGAAGATTATCCTTGTGAAGAACCTTGTGCCTCCAACGAAACGCTCTCGTTTTCGAAGTCCCCCAAATATTCATTTACACATTCATTCAGAATGGATTTAGATTCAACTTCAAACAAATGATCTCTAAATCAACGATAGTCCTACGTCACCCTTGCGGTTATACCATAGATATAACCCACTTCCTGTTTTTCAACTGTTTATTGACCATCCTGCATTGAGTGTCTAAATAGCTTCCAAAATGTCCGTGGGGAAAAAACATCAGAAAACTCACAACTCAATATTTTTTTTACTAATCATGCACGATAAGTTATTTGTATTGCTCTTTAGTTTTCCTCCACTTAAATCCTTATCAAAACGTCACAGTTTACCAGAGAGCAATTCAACGCCAAATTAATCCTCCGCTGCCCCGATCCTCCCCATTTTATTGAAATTTTGTTCATTTTTTCCAAAAATGGCCCTGAAGCCTGTTGCCCGATTGAATCATTTTTTTTTTGAGAAATTTATTAACCTTCTATTATTATTTTTTTTTTATAAATGTTCAATCTATTGAGAAAACTTTCTCATAAATTGAATAAAATATCGAAAACTATTATATCTGTCTAAAATAATGTTACACATAGGTTATTAGGTAGCTGATCCGAAAAATTTTAAGAGATAGGGGATCATAAAAAATCTTCCACGCTGATGATCGAATCTTAACTACGAAAGAATTATTGAACTTTTCATTGAGACCGGTTTTTTGCCTTAAAATGACTGAACTGAAAATTCAAAAAGTGCGTACGATGCTTTCATTTGAGGAAAATTTGCATAAAATTATGTTGTGAACACATTTAAATTAGTGGAAGATTACAAGAAGGATAATAGTATGGTGTCAAGGAAGGAACTGTAGAGTGGTTGGAGAGTTTCCAGTTTATCATGCATTTTTGGAAAATTAATTAAAAACACAAAATTTCAAGTTGGTTCCTTACATTTGAAAGTTGATCCTGGGTTCTATTAATTTGAAAGTTTTACAATTGCATTCTATGCAAAATTTTCTTATCTTTCAAATGAACAGTATAATTATTCTAAGGAGCGTACTTTCTAAATTAGAGTCAGTTCAAGGCATAAAATTAGACTTAACAAAAATTCAACAATGTCCTAGTTGAGAATTGACTACATGCGTAGGATTTTTGCATCAAATATGATCCTCTATCACCTCCTGAAATATTCTATAATTTATCAGAACACTGGCTCAATTGTTTTAAGTTGAGGACTAGTGATGCATAGACAATCTCCTGCAGATGTAAATATTTATTCCTAGAAATTTATGAAATGAAAATACTTTGGAAAAATGATTTTACACGCAATTCTGTATGAAAAACTATACAGACGTTATTATCATATATTGTTCTCGAAATATAACAAAACGTATAGAAAATTATATCTGATAAAAATCATTTACGCATATCATGGAATCTCAACCATTATGAAATCGTTTAATTTTTATAGTTTTGGCTATGAGGACTATGAATACCCCGTAACTATAAAAATTCGATCATAGGAAATAGTTGGTCATTCACAATTTACGTGAGATATTTTTATAATACAGATTTCACTGAAGAAGATCCATGATATGAGAGAAAATATATGAACGTTTGACTGGGCAGCACTCTCAGGCTTGTCAATCCGTTTATTGATAAATACGGAGAGAAAATTCTTCCTGTCCACGTGGACTCAGTCTATACCCCCTCCCCCCTCTCCGTGGACAACAGTGGACATTTTCTTACCCCCTACCCCCCCTAAAGTTGTCCACGTGGTATATGGACAGCCCCTTATGACTGCGGTATGATATTGAATGTAATGCAAAGTGTCCGGATTCGAATACATTACTGTAAAAAAGAGTTCACTCTACTGAAAATTTTTCAGTTCGGCCTGCAGAAACAACGAAATCAATTGGGAAAGAACAGCATAATACATAGATGTGAGTGTGAGCTTCCCCATCTCACATTCCAATAAGATTAATGGGTTTCCAAGTTGGCGCGCTACATACGGATGATTTTAATAACCTGTTTTCAAAACTATTGAAACAATTTTTCGAGTCAATAAATAGCAATCATATAACTCTTGGACATTTTATCCTTTGTATGGTTTGTTTATCATACTGTTCCGTTGATTCGAAACAGAAGTATCAACACTTAAAAAAGGAATGGATTCCTTCTTGGAATTACTCAGCAAAAATAATGCCCTTTCCCGACAATTAGGAACGACAAACGTTTGCGGCATTCGAACACAAATAATTTTATAATGCAGCTTTCATTCAAGTGATTTCTTCGATAGGGGGAAATATACACTATCATATATTTCGTATTCGTCATTATCGAATCTATATCCGATGGCACCCATCGGTATCGAATTATCATCGACACCATGATTTTCGCTAAATGCTCCTTTCAGTTCGGCCTACAAAAACTTTTCTGAACTCTAATCCATCAAATTTGGAGCTCTGAAAAGGGCCGTTGATTATATGCTAAGCTAATAGCACGCTCACAAAACGCCGCAGAGCAAACGATAGAAACTCGATCAATTTTCCTGTCCTATCCAGCAACGTTGGCTCGAAAGCTGCTAATACTATTAAAACTGTGAATATCGATCGCCGTGCTGACGACCAGTTAGTATGGATATATCTAACAGCTTTCCATTCGACTACTACGGAGAACCAGATCGTCTCACTGGTTAGTGAGTGCCTTGAGTTGACGGATGTGTTACCGAGAGTGATAAAATTGGTTCCAAAAGGGACAGAACTAAATTCACTCCTTTTTGTATCATTCAAAGTAGGTATTGATGAAGCGTCCAGAGAAAAGTCTCTCTCTACTCATTCATGGCCAGAGAACGTGCGTTTTCGTCAATTTGAGGATAATCGATCAAAAAATGGAGTGCATATCGTCAAGCTATCTTCCAACGCATCCTCGAACACGAAGCTACTGACCCCAACTGTGATAGCGGAGCCCTTGCACAGGGCTACTTAGAAACATCGGTGTCATTTCCACCAGGGCGCACGTTAAAAAGCACTTTTGGAACCCATTCTAACCCCGTAACAGTCGTGTCATCCACCTCGTCTAGTTATCAATGTCTCAATGTCTCAGTCATCCTGGACCTGTTTACGGAGACTTGGAAGGAGTCTTCCAGCCTGCACTCCCAGGCAAGTATGCGTGTAAAAGTGACTGTTCTGTCCCTGATCGTTCTCAAAATTACAGCTCCTCGTTGAGCGACAGTGCACAAACTGACTGTGTTCCTTTCGAGATCAGTCAGCGCCTTCCTGATAACGTGAGATTTTCCCTTGATGAATCTACTGATTCTGAATCACTGCAAATGAACGTAAATACACCAGGACGCAATGTGTACAGTGCTTTGGAAACCCTGGAGCCACTCGATCCAGTCGTGCGTTTAGCTGGTTCCTGCAATCGAAGTCGTCCTGGCACTGTGATTGAGACTGGTGAAAGGGTTTTTCAGCCTGTGTTGACAGGCAAGTACAATCTTATTCGTGCTGTTTCTGATACTTCGTCAAGTTGCAACGGGATATCGCCGATTATTCGAGGAGCTTCTATTCCCGACGTCGCCAATGTCAACAATTCATCTGAATTTCTCATGTACTATCAAAACCTTGGTGGAGTCAACACCTCGTTAGCAAAGTACGCGATTGCATGCAATGACGGTTGCTATGACATCTACGCGTTTACGGAAACTTGGCTCAACGATAACACTGTGTTAAGTCAGCTCTTCGACAGTAATTACGCCGTTTTCTGTCAAGATCGGGTACCCTCTAACAGCAACAAAAGCTCTGGCGGTGGATTTCTGCTGGCGATTCATTCTAACTATAAATCAAGACTACTGTACCCTCCCGAAAGCCAGAAAGCCATTCCCCCGAATCATGTAAACGACAATACCCTTATCGATAAGCACTTGTAATCGCTTGACTAGATTATTTCTAGAATAGACGCAAATGACAATATGACGATACTGGGAGATTTCAATTTACGTGACGTCAGATGGGAGCAGAATACCCATGGTTTTTATTTCTCCGCATCTGACTCATTGGCTGGACCCGTATCCCGCAATCTGTTGGACGCTTATCGCATTTCTAGACTCTGTGATATCTGCTCCTGCTCCGCTCGTGAAAAATTGCTGGTCAGCATTAATTTTTGTGTACACAGTAATAACAATGACACGATAAAGAGCACGTTGTACGCCTTTGGCAAAGCGAATTTCGACGATATGAATAGTTTCCTCTCAAATATTAATTGGAATGAAGAACTACTCATGTGCGATTCACATAGCACGTTACGGAGAAGAACGTCTACGTTCCGTCAACATCTCCACCAATTCACACATGCAGTCAATGCTTCCACCAGCACCGTCCCGTCAAATGCCAAACGAATGATTTATTTAATTTTATTCATGGTGTCGCCACCTACAACAATTTTAAATTGCAATGTCCTCTTTCAAATCAGCATGCCTAGAATCAGTTCTAAATTTTGAAAAATTCAATGAGAATCATTGAATTCAATTATTTAAATGCTTAAACCCCGTAGTCCGACCCTCATGCAACAATAATAAAACTTTCAAATGTAAGGAACCAACTTGAAATTTTGTGTTTTTAATTAATTTTCCAAAAATGCATGATAAACTGGAAACTCTCCAACCACTCTACAGTTCCTTCCTTGACACCATACTATTATCCTTCTTGTAATCTTCCACTAATTTAAATGTGTTCACAACATAATTTTATGCAAATTTTCCTCAAATGAAAGCATCGTACGCACTTTTTGAATTTTCAGTTCAGTCATTTTAAGGCAAAAAACCGGTCTCAATGAAAAGTTCAATAATTCTTTCGTAGTTAAGATTCGATCATCAGCGTGGAAGATTTTTTATGATCCCCTATCTCTTAAAATTTTTCGGATCAGCTACCTAATAACCTATGTGTAACATTATTTTAGACAGATATAATAGTTTTCGATATTTTATTCAATTTATGAGAAAGTTTTCTCAATAGATTGAACATTTATAAAAAAAAAATAATAATAGAAGGTTAATAAATTTCTCAAAAAAAAAAATGATTCAATCGGGCAACAGGCTTCAGGGCCATTTTTGGAAAAAATGAACAAAATTTCAATAAAATGGGGAGGATCGGGGCAGCGGAGGATTAATTTGGCGTTGAATTGCTCTCTGGTAAACTGTGACGTTTTGATAAGGATTTAAGTGGAGGAAAACTAAAGAGCAATACAAATAACTTATCGTGCATGATTAGTAAAAAAAATATTGAGTTGTGAGTTTTCTGATGTTTTTTCCCCACGGACATTTTGGAAGCTATTTAGACACTCAATGCAGGATGGTCAATAAACAGTTGAAAAACAGGAAGTGGGTTATATCTATGGTATAACCGCAAGGGTGACGTAGGACTATCGTTGATTTAGAGATCATTTGTTTGAAGTTGAATCTAAATCCATTCTGAATGAATGTGTAAATGAATATTTGGGGGACTTCGAAAACGAGAGCGTTTCGTTGGAGGCACAAGGTTCTTCACAAGGATAATCTTCAGAAGATTTCCTGCTAACTTCACTTGATTGAAAACTCACAAAACCAATTGTATTTGGTCGCAGCATCATATGAATAGAAAACATTAAAATAAACTCTTTCGCTTGAATGTAATTCTCAATTCCAAGGGGAACTGGCAGATTATTTTTCAGCAACGATCATTTCTTTCCAGGTTTCTTCTCGATAACCAGCAAACGAAAAGAGTTGCGCGCGTGCATGTGTGTGTGTGGCGGCTGCTTCGATGTCTTCCCGGGGAACCGTTTTTCGATGCTGATACTCTCCTGGTCACCTTCTCTTCTCCTTCTGATCGATCGGCTTTTCTGCGCTCCCTCACAGTTAAAACAAACTGATTGCGTTTCAGGTCAGGTCAGGCCAGGTAATGAATCCTTCGATCCCTCGATCCTTCGCCGTTCAGCTCGTTCAGCTCGTCCAGCTAGTTCAGCTCGTTCAGTAACGATGTTGTCTTGTCGATGTCCTCACGGAAAATGAATGCGTTTCATGATGATGATGTTGGATTAAAGAGGCTTTAAACTTTTCAGTTCATTCGCCTCTAATCGAATGCGTTTCACCACCAGAATATCGTTTCACCACCAGAATATCGTTTCACCACCAGAATATCGTTTCACCACCAGAATAAATGCTTTTTGTGCGCGATTGAATCGAGAGAAGGTATGGTTTACGATAGCAATTTGGAAGGCAAACTAGAGGGGAATGAACTCTCTGAGTTTGAAACTTTCGGAGACTGAGCAATAATCGATTGAAAATTATATAATTTTCGCGAAACGAAACATTTTCCGTTGCATACGCATACAATATTGGATACGAAAATATCCTACTGATGGGGAAGAATAACCTTCAGAAGCTTTCCTGCTAATTACACTTGGTTGAAAAATTACAAAATCAAATGTATTTGGTCGCTGTGTTATATGGTTAGAAAACATTAAAATAAACTCTTTCACATGAATGTAGTTTTTTAATTCCCAGGGGAACTGGCAGATTATTTTTCAGCAACGATTAGATTTTTCCAGATTTTCCTCGATACTTGAAGCCCACCGGTGGTTAATGATAACTCGATAACCACCTGTTAATAGCACTTGATTAAACAATATTTGGTCACAGTGTTACATGAATAGAAAACATTAAAGTAAACTCTTTCGCATGAATGTATTTTTCAATTCCTACGGGAACTGGCAGATTATTTTTCAGCAACGATTAGATTTTTCCATTCCATTCCTTCTTTAAGCGTGATTCATTCTGCTTCGGATCAACGGAACAGTATGATAATCATTTCATACAAAAGATAAAATGTCCAAGAGTTATATCATTGCTATTTATTGACTCGAAAAATTGTTTCAATAGCTTAATGATAGCTTCGAAAACAGGTTATTGAAATCATACGTATCCGTATGTAGCGCGCCCACTTGGAAGCCCATTAATCCTATTGGAATGTGAGATGGGGAAGCTCATACTCACGTCTATGCATTATGCTGTACTCTTCCAATTAATTTCGTTTTTGCAGGCCGAACTGAAAAATTTTCAGTTGAGTTAACTGTACTGTAAAAGAAGTAATGCTTTTGAATCCGGACACTGCATTTCATTCAAAATCATACCACAGCCATAACATTTTTTTTCATGTTCAATTTATGCGATTAATAGTTACTAATATAGTTACTGATAGTTACTTGATACTTACTAATCAATCGTATTAATTCAGCATGCACGAAATGTTGTGTCTGCGGTATGATATTGAATGTAACACAAAGTGTCCGGATTCAAATACATTACTGTATAATTACTTCGATGTTATTCTTTTCTCTCTCAGGCTAAGCTAAGAATATAATAAAGAGGGTGGGGTTTACATTCAAGTCTGTTATGGTATATAATATCACGCTTCCTTTGCTTTCGTTCATTTCTTACTCTACTCTCGCACCGTGAGGACTTGTTTGTTTGGGACCAAGAAGACAGCTCGTTAGTCTTTCGGTGGTAAGGCACCATGAAAGCAGCTCGGATAAGCGCACCAGCCGCAGAAAGCGTGAAGAAGCCACATCGCTATCGACCGGGAACTTTAAGTGAAATTCGTCGCTTTCAGAGGTCGAACAAACTGCTGATCCGCAAGCTACCTTTGCAGCGTTTGGTTTGTGGAATTGCCCGGAACTTCAAAACCGACTTGCTCGTCAAACTTCGCGGTTATGGTACTGCAGGAGGCCTATTCGAAGATACCAATTTGTGTGCTATCCACGCAAAGCGCGTCACATTATGCCCAAGGATGTCCTTGGCCCATCGTATCCGAGGAGAGCGTGCTATTAGCTTAGCATATAATCAGCAGCCCTTTTCAGGGCTCCTAATTTGATGTATTAGAGTTCAGGAAAGTTTTTTGCGGGCCGAACTGAAGGGAGCATTTAGCGAAAATCGTGTTGTCGATGACAATTCGATACCGATAGGTGCCATGGATATGGATTTTGATAGTGAAGAATATGAAATACATGACATGATGCAGTGAATATTTCCCCATATCGAAGAAATCACTTTGATGAAACTGCATTATAAAGTTATTTGTGTACTAATGGCGCAATCTATAGTCGATTCTAATTTGCGCTGGGTATTTCCTCGGAGGATTCGATTCCTCCTTTGAGCGTTATTAATCTGTTTCCGGCAAAAGGAAGTACTATGATAATCACATTATTCGGAAGATAAAATGAAGATGTTTTCTGCTAATTTCCTTCAACCTTCAAACATCTCTTTCTCCCGTTTGTCGTTTTTGCGTTCGCTAATCCTTTCTCACAACACCCATTTCTCGTTTGAGAAACTGTTGAGTAAACATCGTTTGCCAGTGCGCGTAGAGCGGGAATTCCTAAAGATTCATTGCACCTCTAATAAATTGCCGAAAGACGTGGTCTTACGTTGATCGCAATTGATTGAAAAATCCAAAACGAAATGTATTTGGTCGCAGCAATATATGAGTAGGATGCAAATAATCGCTCGAAAATGACATGATTTTCGCGATGTGTAACATTTTCCGTTTTTCATGTTATGCATCCAATATTGGATACGAAAATTATCTACTGATGGGGAAAAATAATATTCAGAAACTTTCCTGTCAATTGCGATTGATTGAAAAATCACAAAACCAAATGTATTTGGTTGCAGTGTTGTATGAATAGAAAACATTAAAATAAACTCTTTCGCATGAATGTATTTTTCAATTCCCAGGGGAACTGGTACGCGGAACGCGGAACGAGGGTTCCGCGCGTGTATGTATGTGTGGCGGCTGCTCCGATGTTTCAAGCGGAACCGTGGCATCACTCTCCTTCTGGTGGATTCCCTTCTGGCCTAAGGTGCACAAACAGGCTCTTGGTGACACCGTTCATCAGCGCTTTCATGATAAACGAAGAGCTTCACAACAACAGCGACAACATGCTCCAATCGCTGTTCAATTATAACTGAGTGGGTTTACGAGCGGCGCTCGCTTATATACCGATTGGTGATTTCAATAGCCTGTTTTGAAACCAATTTTAAGGCTATTGAAACAAGTTTTTAGATGAAAAAGTAACAAGTATATAACGCGTAGACATTTTATCTTTCGAATGAAGTGTTTATCATACCATTTCGTTCAGTTGTTTAAGAGCTATTAACGCTCAAAATCTCGGTGTCCGGCGTAACGCTTTCGTTTTCGAAACTTTGATTTTACACCCCGGTATAGAAATGAAAGACGTAGTCCTACGTCAATAAATAGAATAATTCTTTCAACTAGTCGCGAATGATTTTCACTCCGAAATTTGGAGCTAAGAGATATGTTGGAATGAAAAGTACAGTAAGTTGCTTATAAAGCGATATGCTGAGGCACCACTCAGTGTCGCATTGGAGTCGGTTTTGACCAGTAATTGGACATTTGCGACTGGTGGCGACTTTCAATGTGGGGCCATAATTTGGGTCTCGAACTCAATGTTTACAAAAATGTCCAACTAGAGGTAAAAATGTCTAATTAAACGTGTTGCATCACAGATCTGTTCAATTAGCCTAATGTCGATGTAGATGTAAATTACTGTACAACCAAATCAAAACAAAAGCCGAGACACAAAGCCCAGACAAAAACCAAACGAGCCGTCCGTCTCCGTCAATTATTCTTTTCTACAAACCCTGCCGGTCGTTTTCGTTGAACGTATGCTGACGGGTCGTTACGTTGCTGGTGTATGTGAATGTTTTCATGAGAATTGCATGGTAGAATCATTGACGTATCGTGACGTGACGGGACGTGAACGTGACGTGTATGTTGTATGTGAATCGCACTTCAATCGGGACGCAAACGTCGCAAACGTCGTCGGCGGTATCGTGCATAATATTGTACGCCATCGAACAATTTGTACCTAAGCGTATCAACCGTGAGCCTATTATTGAGCCTGCCTGGTCGAACTCGGAACTTAGGCGTTGTAACGTATGGTGGAAAAAATGTGTTGAGGATGAACAAAAAAAATGAGTGGGTTACATCTATGATATAACCGCAAGGTTGACGTGGGACTACCTTAGCGTAGCAATCATTTATTTGCATTAATTAAATTTTTGGTTGAATGAAACAATTCCCGAATTCAATTGAAATCAATATATTTGCTTTGTGGGTAAAAAGATTGTATAATTATATATGAGGTCAATTCATGCGTTGTGATAGATTATGTTCTTCGTTACAAGTAAATTTAGTGAGTCCTTTTACATTTCGTATGATGCCGAGGACAAAATATGTGAACGGAAGAATTATCAAATGATTTTTTTATTTTACGTTTCCTTCTGATGTTTGCATCTCTCAAGTGTATGTACTTCTCGAATCGCAAATTTGCTTGATTTGTTGAACTTCAGGCACTCAGTTTCGATTTTGACATGTACGTCGAGCGCATATTGTTTAATCAATAGGCGTCATCGCAGCTATTGGTTATCAACATCTTGCCTAATCATCAAATGGTATACGTAGTAATTCAGAGAGCAGAAGATATGAAGGCATATCCTTCAATGCAAGCTTGAATAACCGAGCCAAAGCGTGGTATTCGTACCCGCTTTTGTAATCCGTGTTAGGAAAACACTTTTCGGAGTGCAAAAAAAACATACGAGTGCAGAAGTACCCCCGGAAGACCGTGTTAAGGAAACATATTCTAGTTTGCACAAAGGCAAGCGAGTACAAAAGTACTCGCAGTTTGCATTTATTTGCATAGCCGATTTCCCCTGACATCTTTGTTTTGAAGTCTGTGTTAGGGAACATATTTCGGTGAGAACAAAAGCCCCCATACTTTCACGTATTTGCAATGCCGATTTCCCCGAGGCTGCTTGGTTTTGATGGCTGTGTTAGGGAAACCGTAGATCGGGCCAATCAAAATGAGGCAGTAAGGGCGTTTAGATAACGCTTAACATTTTACAGTTATTCAATTGTTTATCTCACGAAAAATAACATTCAATTAATTGCGTAGAAATATTCCCTATCAATTGATGCAAACATCTTTCCGATCCAGTAAGAAATGTTCGAGTTATAAGCTTTTGGAATCTTTCATTTTTTCCTGCATGTTATGTGTTTAGGTTTTCATTTTACCCCCCATATAACGATAACACTGTGTTAAGTCAGCTCTTCGACAGTAATTACGCCGTTTTCTGTCGTAATTTGCATAGCCGATTTCCCCTGACATCTTTGTTTTGAAGTCTGTGTTAGGGAACATATTTCGGTGAGAACAAAAGCCCCCATACTTTCACGTATTTGCAATGCCGATTTCCCCGAGGCTGCTTGGTTTTGATGGCTGTGTTAGGGAAACCGTAGATCGGGCCAATCAAAATGAGGCAGTAAGGGCGTTTAGATAACGCTTAACATTTTACAGTTATTCAATTGTTTATCTCACGAAAAATAACATTCAATTAATTGCTTAGAAATATTCCCTATCAATTGATGCAAACATCTTTCCGATCCAGTAAGAAATGTAGACGTAGTCTCACGTCAAAAAAAATTAGGGTGGTCTTTGAATATGGCTTTGAATATGGTTGGAACAGACTCGCTTACAAAGGGCTCTGAATTCCAGAGAATGTCTGTTGTATTATAATGGGTACTACGGGCGAATTCTAATTGCAGCCACTTGGCATACTCAGAGGTCTGATTAAATCGAATTTGGGGTTCCTCGGCCATTTCGTTTGTAGAGCGGTCGGTTGACGGAACGTGCCTAGGTGCCTATCTCGTTTTCGGTAGGACGGAGTTCGAATCAGTGAATACAATAGATTCTATAGTTTTTCTTTGTTCTTTTTTTTGACGTAGAACTACGTCTTTCATTAAGGGTGCCAAATCAGAAAACAGGTCACGTTTTTATGAAATAAAGTTAACGTTAATAACTATTTTTGCCGCGAACGGATTTCAGCGATTTACATACTAAACGAATCGGAAATTCCCTAAGATTTGTTTAATGTACTATACATTAGAATCCCCTGGTTTGTAAATGGTTAAAATTCATGAAAACTTTAGGCGTTTCCATTTTTCCATACATTTGTTCTGTCCATTTGTGTGCTTTCCCGAACAGAGCTGTCAATAACGAGATACTTATCGACGACCAACGGAGGGGACATCGTAGGATTTGAAGTCGCCGTGAACAAAGGAAAAGTAGAAGAATGAAGGGGAATATTTGCCTTGAGTATAAACAGTGGATCTCGCTGAGGCAAACTTTCATTCGGCATCGGACTGTTGAGCAATCCAGTTCACTTTGCTTTCGCTGCACTTCGATCTAAGATTGGACCCCACCAGTAGTAATCCAACTTGGATATCGTCGTTTGCTTTTTCTGTTCGTTATTCGTTATTCGTATCGTTTTTCTTCCCACGTCATAAATTGGACGTTTCGCGTAGTGTGTAATGAGCAAAAAAAGAGGGATGCAGGCCCATTGGTTTTTTGCATTGCCCCTGCAAAAAACGAACGCATTGCCAGGGGCAATGAAATTTCGAGGCAAGCGTCATCTAGTAATGCACGCGATGTTGGTGTAGTGAAAAGCGCTCGCACTGAACCGAGCCTTCGCGAGTGCGTCACCGCATCGAACAACAGCAAAATAGGCGATTTCGACGCGTCGGTCGAAAATGTAAACGGCTTCTTTGGTGCCTTTGAGAATGCATCAATGCATGAAACTGACGTTATGGCGAAGCAGCCGTTAACTGAATGCATCAACGCATTAAACTGACGTTATGGCAAAGCAGTCGCAAAACTGCCTTCAACTAGGATTGTATTTGCGCTAATATTGATCATAATGAAGCATTGCTACTGTTTTCGAGGTTGTTGATATTGACAAAAAGAGTTTATTTCGCTTGTTTAGTCACCATGAAAGTAAATGTCGTTCTGGAGTTTTGTATGTGATTAGGCTTCGCTTACCAGTAGCAAAAATTCCTCCACTAATGGTGACAGCTGCGCTTCTCTCGAGCATGAGAAAGTAAAGTGCATACATCAGCAAGCCGTGGAATAAAGGTGACGTATAATTTTCATCAAAACGAATATTGCAGATTTTCTTCGTGATTTTTTTTTCTTGTAGGTCATTTCAGTGTTTTGAAGACTATTTCTCGAAGAAGTTGTGAAGTTATTGGAGCCATTTGTTTAGCGAGTGGAATTCCCCGAAGAAGATATACGAATTTTGAATTTTCAAGTGTTTTTCGGTGTGTGTGAAGCTTCCCGCTGTATTGAACCTTGGTGCAGGATTTCTGAAGATTCCCTGCCTCTGGAAAATATAAAACAGCTAAGTTTTTGTTTTGTGTTACTTAATTAATTAATTAATTTTATTTTATTTTTTTTATATATACAAAAATAATAGTTTTATTTTCTGTGAGTGTTAGGCATTTTATGCTCTCTCTGCTCTCATTTTTATTACACAATTCTATCTAAATGGAGGGGAACGAACCCTCCGATGTTGATATGAGCATCGTAGCTTCTCCTAGTAATTGTTTTTCTGAAGTTCGTCCTTCGAAGAAAAATAAAAAACAATCACAGTTAAATTCGACACAGCCAACAATTGATTCTGTTTCACTCAGTTCGGTTCAAAATCGAATTAATTCTCCTCAACATCCAATCATTGAGAATATTCCTCCCAAGAATCTTTCTCGAATACGACAATACCAGAACGTTTCGGGTTCATCGAAAAATCGTTGGGTGGTATTCTTCCGTCCCAAAGGGAAACCGTTAAGAGTGACCCAAATTTGTAAAGACTTGAAATCTAATTACTCAAGTGTCTTGGAGATTACAAAAGTTAATAAAGACAAACTTCGTGTTGTGCTCTCGGATTGTAAAAACGCTAACGCAGTTGCAAATAATTCTTTGTTCACTGCTGAATATCGAGTGTATATTCCGGCACACATTGTTGAAATCGATGGTGTGGTTTCGGAAAAATCTCTCCAACTAGCAGATTTCGAAAAAGCAGAGGGTATTTTTCATGATGTAAAACTTCCTCATGTGAAAATTTTAGAAGATCGATCGCTGAATTCATTTATAATTGATGGCAACGAGAAGAAATATTTCCCATCTGGTTCTTTTAGAATCACCTTCGAGGGCACAGCTCTTCCAAATTATGTGCTCATTGATAAGCTTCGTCTTCCAGTTCGATTATTTACTCCCAAAATAATGTCATGCACTAATTGCAAACAGTTAGGTCACACTAAAACCTTCTGTTGCAATAAAATTAAATGTTCTAAGTGTGGAGTCGATCATGATGAAAGTATTTGCAACAAGGATGCTGATAAATGCATTCTTTGTGGAGGTGTTCCTCACACAGTTAAAGACTGTCCAAAATACAAATCCCGTTCAATTAAACTTAAACAGTTACTTAAAGATCGTTCTAAGCGATCCTTTGCTGATATACTCAAGCAGCTCAGGTATCCGAGATTTCATAAAATCGTTTCTCTGCTTTATCAGAGGATGATGAATCGGATACTACTTTCGATCCAATAATCGCGGGAAGAACCAGGAAGAGGAAAAATACTTCCTCCTCCAAGCCTGCTAAAAAAAGAGGATTATCCTCTAATCAACCAGAAGCTTCTTCTCATTTTTCTGCTCCTTCCAACAGTAACCCTCCTGGTTGGGGATCCTCTAACTATAACGTTCATTTCCCTGAATTGTCAAGTCATCCCAGATTTGCTTCTCGATCGGTTCCTGAACCCCAATCATTTTCAGGAGGTATTTGCTTTTCTTCAATTGTTAGATGGATCTTTGATATTTTCGGAATTTCAGATTAATTGAAATGTCTCATTTCTGCTTGGCTTCCTACTATCAGTCAGTTAGCTAAACAAATGGTTGCAAAGTGGCCCCTCCTCTCCTTCATTAATTTCGATGCCTAATTTATTGGATGAGTCAGAAAATTCTACTATTCTACAGTGGAATTGTAGAAGTCTTCTTCCAAAACTTGACTCTTTCAAGCAAATGCTCCATTTTTTGAATTGCGATGTGTTTGCTCTATCTGAAAAATGGCTTCGTTCGGACAATATATTAAACATGCATGATTTCAATATTATTCGTTTAGACCGTGATGATTCCTATGAAGGAGTTCTCATAGGTATTAGAAAATGTTATCCATTTTACAGGATTCCCCTGCCTTTAGTCACAGGAATTGAAATTCTTGCGTGTCAGGCACGCATCAAGGGTAGAGATTTGTGCATTGCTTCTATTTATATTCCACCAAGTACAATGTTTAATTATCGAAACCTTGTGAATATAATTGAGCTTCTTCCACAACCTCATCTTATTTTGGGAGATTTCAACTCACATGGCATTGGCTGGGGTGAATCTTTTGATGATCGAAGAGCTAATTCTATTTATGATCTTTGTGATGAATTCAACATGACAGTTTTAAATACAGGTGATATAACAAGAATTGCTCCTTCATCAGGCCGCGCAAGTCGCTTAGATTTATCCCTTTGTTCTTCCTCTTTATCATTAGATTGTCATTGGAAGGTTATCCAAGATCCACATGGAAGTGATCATTTGCCGATCACCGTTTCTATTTCAAATTATTCTAAATCGTCTGAAACTATAAATGTTCAGCATGATTTATCTAGAAACATTGATTGGAAGAGATATTCTTCAATTATTTCAGAATCAGTGACATTAGTTAATGAGTTACCCCCGTTAGAAGAATATAATTTTCTAGCTGGTTTAATTCATGACAGTGCTATTGATGCCCAAACGAAACGTTTTCCTGGGAATTCGTTTCGCAGACGTTCTCCTAATCTGTGGTGGGATCAAGATTGTACAAATCTCTATAAAGAAAAATCGAATGCTTTCAAGAATTGGCGTAAATCAGGCTCCTGCGAACGTTACGACAATTACATTTATCTGGAGCGTAAATTCAAAAGCTTCATAAAGGCCAAAAAGAGAGGCTATTGGCGTAATTTTGTGAATGGGTTTTCCCGAGAGTCTTCCTTGAGCACTCTTTGGAGAGTTGCCAGACAAATGAGAAATTCAACTCATTCAAATGAACAAGTTGAATATTCTGAAAGGTGGATCTTTGACTTTGCCAAGAAGATATGTCCAGACTCAGCACCTGCTCCACCTCCCTTCTTGGAGACATCTGATGATATTGCGCCTCCGTTCAGTATGGCTGAATTTTCGTTTGCACTTCTGTCATGTAACAATTCGGCGCCGGGGTCAGATAGGATCAAATTCAACTTATTGAAAAATCTACATGATAATGCGAAGAAACGTTTGTTAAAATTGTTCAATGTTTTTCTTGAGCAGAACGTTGTTCCGCATGAGTGGCGACAGATTAAAGTTATAGCTATTCTGAAACCTGGTAAACCTGCGTCTGATTATAATTCTTATAGACCAATTGCAATGCTCTCTTGCATTCGAAAATTATTAGAGAAAATGATTCTATGTCGCTTAGACAGCTGGATAGAATCCAACAACCTCCTCTCACCTTCGCAGTTCGGGTTTCGTAGAGGTAAAGGAACTAATGATTGTCTTGCTCTGCTTTCATCAGAGGTTGACATAGCCTTGTGTAGTAAGCAACAAATGGCATCAGTGTTCCTAGATATCAAGGGTGCGTTTGATTCAGTTTCCATTGAGGTTCTTTTTGAAAAACTTCATCTAAATGGGTTTTCTCCAAAATTAAATAGTTTTTTGTTTAACCTAATGCGTGAAAAACATATGAGTTTTTCCCATGGTTCTTCGTCAGTTTTACGGATTAGCTACATGGGCCTTCCTCAAGGCTCATGTCTTAGTCCAATCCTTTACAACTTTTATGTAAATGACATCGATGTTTGTTTATCAGGAAACTGTACTTTGAGACAATATGCAGATGATTGTGTAGTGTCGGTAACAGGCAAAGACAGTATTCATCTGTATAATCCCTTGCAGATTTCTCTTGATAATTTGGTTGAGTGGGCTTGTAAATTGGGTATTGAGTTTTCTTCTGAAAAGTCAGAAATGGTTGTGTTTTCAAGAAAACACCGTCCCGCACAATTGCAACTTAAACTTTTGGATAGAACAATTAGGCACTCGCCGTCATTCAAGTATTTAGGAGTTGTGTTTGATTCTAGAGGCACATGGGGTAAACACATAGGTTACTTGAAACAAAAATGTCAGAAACGAATAAATTTTCTCCGATCCATAACAGGGACTTGGTGGGGGACGCATCCCGTCGATTTGATTAGGTTGTATAAAACAACCGTTCTATCTGTTATGGAGTATGGAAGTTTTTGCTTCAGGTCCGCTGCCCGTACTCATATTATGCAACTGGAAAGGATCCAATATCGCTGTTTGCGTATTGCTCTAGGATGTATGCAGTCAACACATACAATGAGCCTAGAAATTTTAGCTGGTATCCTTCCTCTTTCTGTGCGCTTTTTCGAGTTATCATTTCGTTTTTTGATACGTTGTGAAACACTCAATCCGATAGTGATAACAAACTTTGAAAAAATGCTAACCTTAGGCACTCAATCTAAGCGAATGTCGCTATATCTTGAATTTCTGACCCTGGAAAGCCCATCTGCTTTACTTGGTTTCCAGACCATTCCTTCAATTTTGTTCAATCCTTCTATTAATTTTGACTTGTCAATGAAAGTTTATGTGAGTGGTATTTCCAGTGATCTCCGCCAAATAGTCATGCCTGCAATTTTCTTGTCAAGATATAAACATATTGACTCAACTAAAATTTTTTTTACTGATGGATCTAGTCTTAATGGTCCCACAGGTTTTGGGGTATTTAATATTAACTTCTCCATATTCCGTAAGCTTAGTTTACCCTGTTCGGTGTTTGTTGCGGAATTGGCTGCAATATACACTGCATTACAACATATTCAGACCTTGTCCCCTGAACATTTTTACATTTTTTCTGATAGTCTCAGCTCTTTAGAGGCACTTCGTTCGGTAAGGTCTAGATATTCTTCGTATTTCTTGTCTGGAATCCAACATCTTTTAAGTGTTTTGATAAGTAGATCATTTAATATCACTTTTGTATGGATTCCCCCTCATTGTTCGATACCAGGAAATGAAAAAGCTGATCTTCTTGCTAAGAAGGGCGCTACGGAAGGACTGTTATTTCATAGGCCAATAACTTTTGATGAATATCTCCATTTTCCTCGTGAACGTGCACTTCAATGTTGGCAGACAAGTTGGAATGGTAGTGATAAAGGTCGGTGGCTGTATTCTATCATTCCTAAAGTTTCCCTCAAACCATGGTTCAAAGGATATAATTATTCTCGTGATTTCATTCGAGTAGTGTGCAGACTCATGTCTAATCATTATTCCTCGAATGCACATCTTTTTCGAATTAACATCAGTGATAGTAACCTATGTATTTGTGGTACAGGTTACCACGATATTGATCACATTGTATGGTATTGCTCTGAATTTCAAAATAAAAGGTTATCTTTAATAGAAAATTTTCGCAAAAAGGGAATGCCACTCAATGTTTCGATCCGTGACGTTCTGGCTACTCGTAATCTCGATGCAATTATGTTGATTTATTACTTCCTCAAATCCATACACTTTCAAGTATGAGTATGTGTGTATTTTTCTTTTATTTTTGATTATCGTTTACTTCTCCAACTTTTTTGTTTTTTGTTATGAATATTTTTATTATTTATCAATAATATATGGTTATTAACGTTTTCATTTTTCTTCAACTATTTTCCTCAGAACTCAAAAATACTCAGATGCACGCAATTGCTCGCAATCTTCAAGGAGGTGGTTTTCTCTATAAAAAATCCTCAAGAAGAAGTCTTAAATAATATTTCATAATTAATTGTTGTATAATTATTTATATTGTTCTATTTCTTGAAAAAATCATAGGGTTTTTATGCCTTTATGAGAAAGAACATTTGCATAGTTCTACTCACAGAGGCTTTTCCCTATACATAAACACGGCTCATTGATGCTTAACGTTGCTGAGCCAGTTGAAAATAAATTAAATTATAAAAAAAAAGAGAAAGTAAAGTAACTTTTTTTGAGGCCGATAATATTAACAAAAGCGTTTCTTTTGAGAATAGCGCAAAATGATGAGAAGTGTTTGTATTCCTAGTAGCTTCAAGCCACCAATGTTTGGTTCTGTATGCATGCTATGGCGAACGATTGTTTGGCGCTTGGTTTACGTTGTACGAACGATGCCTAGAGGTGCGATTGCTTTGAGGCAATACTATATTGATGTAGTTATGAGATGTGGAATAATGGTGCTGGTGTAACATGTATATAATCGACTGTAGCCGAGTCTATGTCAGTTGCGAAAAAGGCCACCGGAATAGCGTTCGAGGTAAATTTTCAATGCATTGACATGAAATAAATTGCGACATACGATCAGCTAGTGTATTGTTTTGCGAGGGCAAGAATGAATCATCAATCAATTATCGTCAACTGATTCTACAATGAAAAACCAATCCAAAGATTATTCTACTAAGCAGTTGTTTCGAAAATTTCACAGCATTATAGAATAATATCCGAAGGTATAAACAAGCGACTTCTATGAAATAACAGCGTAGTTCTACGTCAACAATGCGGTCGTATCTTGGACACAACCTCCTATAATTTTTTTTTAAAAAAAGGCATTATTTAAAGGTGTGAAAATATAGTGTTCCGTTCTATTATACCACGGTGTAAAATTAGTAAAGGTAAAAAGGAAACATAATCTCTTCTCTCCTGAACAGTGCCACAAATTATCAAAATTTATTCACGAAAGAAGGAATTAGATTTTTCCCAGTATCGGATGATTTCTCTTCTGTTGCAACTCAACACCGTATCTGTCATAATGAGTCGAGACGCGTGAACTTTGTCTGGTATATTGATCGAAAACAGCACGAACGAATTTCGAAAAGCCTGCATTCAGGCACTTTCATGACTGTCAATAATTTCAGGTGATTATCATGAACGTTAAGTTGATCTTCATCGCTTGCAGTGAATTTTTATTGAAAACGTGTCACCCATTGCACATAAAAATGGTGTTGTATGCAATTTCCAAGAGTGTGACATGGCCATTATCATAAGAGGGGGAAAGGAGAGAAGAGAATAGGGTTAAGAAAGATATTAGCCTGTTAGAGTGAAAATGTGAAGTGAATAGAAAGGTTTGAAAATTGAAAGTGAATTTCATTCAGAGAGTCGTGATTCGTTCGTCCGTCTTCCAAATCATTCGTTTCGTCGTGGAGTTTCCAACTTCGGTGTTTGTCCGCGGTGTTTTCGAAGAATTGGTTATAGAGGTGTCGACCATTCTGGTGCAACCAGACGTCGAATGTTTTCGTTGTTCGGAGGCGGCAGTCTCGAAGACCTGAACCGTTCGGGACCATTTCATTGAGAGGGCTCTACCATAGCTGGGTAATAAAAGTGACGGGTGGTCTCTCTTTGGAGAGTGGCGCAAAAGCCACCTGGTTTATAATCCCTCAACAAAAAAGGGTTCGCCGACGGTTACATTTGGCGCCCAACGTAAAATTGATTCGATTTTTTTCATTAATTAATTTACATTTTCGAATACCAATGAACTACCTAGCTTTGAGAATTTCATCCCTTTTTGTCGTTTGAACTGATTTTTGACGTAGAACTACGTCTTTCATTAAGGATGCCAAATCAGAAAACAGGTCACGTTTTTATAAAATAAAGTTAACGTTAATAACTATTTTTGCCGCGAACGGATTTTAGGGATTTACATACTAAACGAATCGGAAATTCCCTAAGATTTGTTTAATATGCTATACATCAGAATCCCCTGGTTTGTAAATGGTTAAAATTCATGAAAACTTTGGGCGTTTCCATTTTTCCATACATTTGTTCTGTCCATTTGTCTGCTTTCCCGAACAGAGCTGTCAATAACGAGCAACTTATCGACGACAAACGAAGGGGAAATCGTAGGATTTGAAGTCGCCGTGAACGAAGGAAAAGTAGAAGAATGAAGGGGAATATTTGCCTTGAGTATAAACAGTGGATCTCGCTGAGGCAAACTTTCATTCGGCATCGGACTATTGAGCAATCCAGTTGACTTTGCTTTCGCTGCGCTTCGATCTAAGATTGGACCCCACCAGTGGTAATCCAACTTGGATATCGTCGTTTGCTTTTGACGTAGGACTACGTCTAACCGGAAGATATAGGGGGTGAAATGGAAATATAGGCACTGAACAAGTAGGAAAAAATGCAAGATTTGGAACGCTTATAACTCGAGCATTTCTCAATAGATCGCAAAGGTTTTTGCATCAATTGATAGGAAATATATCTACGCATCTATCATAACGAATAACATTTCATTTTTCTTGAGATAAATAATTGAATAATTGTGAAATATCAAGCATTGTCAAAATGCACTATGTGCCCATTTTTGATTGGTCCATTTTGTGCTCCTAAAATCGTTCCGACCAAAACGGGCAGCCAGAGCAGCAGCGAAATAGAATGAAGCACGATTAGAAAGGAAAAAAATGAACGAAACATTGGTCGCAGTCTCACACATGCATAATTCTCGAGCCAGCCAGTCAGCTTAAAAATCCCCGCTCCGCTGCCGTAACGATCATTCTCATTCAAACCGTACACCACATCGGTTCGCATCACAACACATCAACAAACCAACCCAAGCAGCCATGTCTGGACATGGTAAAGGAGGAAAAGTGAAGGGAAAGACAAAATCCCGCTCGAACCGTGTTGATCTGGAGTTCACCGCAAGGGTAGCTAGGCCAAGCGCGTTAGTACCAGTGCACCAGTCAACCTAGCCGGCGTTATATAGTTTCGGCCACCGAAGTGATCGAGTTAGCTGGCAAAGCTGCTCGCGACGATAAGAAAACCCGCATTAGGAACAGAACACATTCGGTTCGGTGGACATCAAGACAACAGGCAGTTGCAGCGAGTGGCGAGTGGCAAACGCAATCGCAAAACGGCATCAGGTAGCAGAAGAAAAAAGTTTGTTCTTTAAACAAACTGCTTTGGTGGCAAATCCAGAACAAGGCGGCATCGAGGGCGTTCGAAATGGTTTTTTTCAAAACCACGAGTACTAAGCTTTCTAAATTGGAACCATTCCATAAAACAAGGCGCTTTTCAGAGCCATTAAACCTTCCAAAAAAGAGTTTAGGAAATACAGTTCAATGCTTTCTAAAACATTATCCAAAATAATAATAAAACACAAATTGATTTTTTCATAATTTGTTTGCCAGGATCTGATGAGTATGTGAATTTGGCAGTTGTTCTGAGCTTATTGATAGTTCGGGACTTTCCTGATTATTCAATTTTCACCAATTCTTAAATTGTTTCCAGATTGAAAGTACAGTAATTTACAATTAGTTCGACATTTAGCTAATTGGACGGACATGTAATGCGACTTATTTAGTTGGACATTTTTGTAAACATAGAGATCCAAATTATCACCCCACATTGAAAGTCGACACTGTACCACTGTCTTCGCAAATGTTCAATTACAGGTTAAAATCGCCACGAATGCGACACTGAGTGGCGCTTCGGCACGTCGCATTGAATATAATTTACAGTACAACATGTCACAAAGCTGGATGGGAAGAAATTTTCCAACTGTGAAAGCTGTGGCGAGTGGCAACAAATCGCTAAACAGGAAGGTTTAGCCGAACAAGATGGGAATATCGAGTGATAACAAAACAATAAACTCTTTAGATTGAAGATAATTTTGTGATCCTGAAAAGGAACCTTTTTAGCCTGCATGTGAATCCAACGAGCGAACAAATCGTAATGAATGTATTTTTTTGCCATCGCTCCCTTTTATCGCTCATTCGTTCGTCTCGTTGGACTCGCCCCTCTGGCTGAGTCTGCCGATTTGTCTCTATCCTGTGAGTGTGTACCGCTAGAGTATGAAACACGCGGACCCCAAAAAAATATCTTATTTTCTTTCAAACCGTAAACCCGTGTGGTTGTACGGCATCGGCATCGTGGACGTAACAAAGGAGGACAAGTTAAGGGAAAGGCAAAGTCTCACTCCAACCGTGCAGGTCTCCAGTTCCCTGTTGGTCGCATTCAATGATTGCTCCGCAAGGGTAACTAGGCCGAACGGATTGGTGCCGGAGCACCAGTATACCTAACAGCGATTATAGAGTTTCGGCCGTCGGAGTGCTCGAGTTGACTTGCAAAGCTGCTCACGACAATCAGAAAACCCGCATCAAGAACAGAGCAGCTTCGGTTCGGCGCTCATCAAGGCAACAATTAGTTTCAGTGAGTGGCAAATTGTTTCTCCGGCACGTCGCATTAAATATAATTTACTGAACAACATGTCACAAGCTGGATGGGAAGAAATTTTCCAACTGTGAAAGCTGTGGCGAGTGGCAAACGCAATAGCTAAACATTAAGGTTTAACCGAACAAGATGGGAATATCGAGTGATAACAAAAACACAACACCAAAGGTTCTTTTCAGAACCATCAACATATTCATATAAAAATAAACGGTTTAAATAAAAATTAAAATAACATATTCATAAAGAGTAAACAGTAAACTAATCCATTTTTCAGGTAGATAGGTAGGTATTCACGTAGGAGAAGAAAATAAAACAATATATTTAAAATATATATTTAACAAAAGCTGTCCCCTTTGTATAGTCCTACGTCACTCCGGTTATGTCCCCGACATTACCCACCCGTCTTTTTACCAGTGGTGTCGAGTGATGCTTTTTCTGTTCGTTTTTCGCGTTATTCGTATCGTGTGTTTTTCTTTCCGCGTCATAAATTGGACGCTTCACGTAGTGTGTGATGAGCAAGAAGAAGAGGAAGACAGGCTCGAGCCCTGCAAAAAACAGGAAGTGGGTTATATCTATGGTATAACCGCAAGGGTGACGTAGGACTATCGTTGATTTAGAGATCATTTGTATGAAGTTGAATCTGAATTCATTCTGAATGAATGAATATTTGGAGAACTTCGAAAACGAGAGCGTTACGTTGGAGGCACAAGGTTTTATGCATCCAATATTGGTTACGGAAATATCCTACTGATGGGGAAGAATAATCTTCAGAAGCTATCCTGTTGATTGCGATTGATTGAAAAATCACAAAACCTAATGTATTTGGTCACAGTGTTACATGGATAGAAAACATTAAAATAAACTCTTTCATATGAATGTAATTTTAAATTCCCAGAGGAACTGGCAGATTATTTTCAGTAACGATTAGATATTTCCACATTTTCCTCGATACTGGAAGCCCACCAGTGGTTAATGCTAACTCGATAACCATCTGTTAATAGCACTTGATTGAAACATATTTGGTCACAGTGTTACATGGATAGAAAACATTCAAATAAACTCTTTCACATGAATGTATTTTTAAATTCCTAGAGGAACTGGCAGATTATTTTCCGGATCTTTCTCGATCCAAACGGAAAGAATTCCGTGCGTGTATGTGTGTGTGTAGCGGCTGCTTCGAGATCTTCCCGGGGAACCGTTTGTAGCATCACTCTCCTCCTGATGGATTCCCTTCTGGCCTAAGGTGCACAAACAGGCTCTTGGTGACACCGTTCATCCGCGCGTTCATGATAAATGAAGAGCTTCACCACAACAGCGACAACATGCTCCAATCGCAGTTCAATTCGAACTGAGTGGATTTCCGAGCGGCGCTCGCTTATATACCGATTGGTGATTTCAATAGCCTATTTTGAAAGCAAATTTAAGACTATTGAAACAAGTTTTTGGATCAGAAAGTAACAAGTATAGAACGCGTAGACATTTTACCTTTCGAATGAAGTGTTTATCATACCATTTCGTTCAGTTGTTTAGGAGCTATTAACACTCAAAATCTCGGTCTCCGGCGTAACGCTTTCGTTTTCGAAACTTTGATTTTACACCCCGGTATAGAAATGAAAGACGTAGTCCTACGTCAAAACGAACGCATTGCCAGGGGCAATAAAATTTCGAGGCAAGCGTCATCTAATGATGCACGCGATGTTGGTGGAGTAAAAAGCGCTCGCACTGAACTGAGCCTTCGCGAGTGTGACACCGCAACGAACAACAGCAAAATAGGCGATTTCGGCGCGTCGGTAGAAAATGTAAACGGCTTCTTTGGTGCTTTTGAGAATGTATCAATGCATTAAACTGACGTTATGGCGAAGCAGGCGTTAAGGTTATGCTCCAAAAAAATATTTGGGGAATACCAAGCATCTTGAATGTATTACTAGAATGTTATAAGTTATTTAGGTTTAGGTCAACTAGGACTGCATTTGCGCTAATATTGATCATAATGAAGCATTGCTACTGTTTTCGAGGTTGTTGATATTAACAAAAAAAAGTTCATTTCGCTTGTTTAGTCATCAAGAAAGTAAATGTTGTTCTGGAGTGTTGTATGTGATTAGGTTTCGCTTACCAGTAGCAAAAATTCCTCCACTAAGGGTGACAGTTGCGCTTCTCTGGAGCATGAGAAAGTAACGCAACTTTTTTTGAGGCCAGTAATATAAACAAAAACGTTTCTTTTGAGAATAGCACAAAATGATGAGAAGTATTTGTATTCCTATTAGCTTCAAGCTACCAATGTATGGTTCTGTATGCATGCTATGGCGAACGCTTGATTTCTTTGAAGCAATACTAAATAACATGTAGAATGATATTTGATACTTGCAAGTGTTGTCATTGTTGTTGTTTCCATTCGGTGCCAAAGATATATTGATGTAGTTATGATATGTAGAATAATGGTGCTGGTGCAACATGTATATAATCGACTGTAGCCGAGTCTATGTCAATTGCGAAAAAGGCCACCGGAATAGCGTTCGAGGTAAATTTTCAATGCATTGACATGAAATAAATTGCGACATACGATCAGCTAGTGTATTGTTTTGTAAGGGCAAGAATGAATCATCAATCAATTATCGTCAACTGATTCTACAATGAAAACCCATTTCAAAGATTATTCTACTAAGCAGTTGTTTCGAAAATTTCACAGCATTATAGAACAATATCCGAAGGTATAAACAAGCGACTTATATAAAATAACAGCGTAGTTCTACGTCAACAATGCGGTCGTATCTTGGATACAACCTCCTATAATTTTTTCTTATAGATTACGTTATAAATATTTGATTCTTATTTTTTTTTGTACATATAGATTTTAAGTTTCATTTTTCTAGAATAAGATTATCGAATGAATTCACGAGATTACTTAATTTTAACTTATTTTCACTATATATGTCTGAACCACCATTATTTTTCTATATTTGTTTTTCTTGATCATAATTTAATCACAATTAGCTTGTTGAATTACATTATTATTTCTCTAAATATTTCTAAAAATAAATTGGATTGGTTATTTATAAATATAAGGTAACCTGGCTTTTTATATTCACGAAAATGAGTAATAAATTTATTTTACCGGTGGCAGATCACCTTACAGAACAAGAAGTAGATTTTGAGCTAAATTTGAGAAAACAATGCGTCGATCAAAGAGAACATTTTGAAGACAAGAGAAGATTCCTTCGTCGTCTGTTATTGGAAGATAAGAAGAACCAAACAGTTTACGAAGGTACTCATAACATATGCGGAATTAATTAAGAAAAATGTGCGGGAAATTGTGGAGTCATTGAAAAGGCGATTCGATCGTCCATTAGTCTCCAGACTACGTCACTATCTTATTCATCTGCAAATAATGATGAACAAATTAAAATTAGGAAGAATATATGTAAAAATAGAGAGAACCCTCAGGGAAATAAAACAACAGGTTTATTTCAGTGGTACAGAGCCTACAGAAGATGAAGCAGAATTAGGGGAAGGTGCGCAAAGTATTTTACCGAGAAGTGTTGGAGCACTTCCCAGTAACAATACAAATGAAGATTCAGAAAACCAAAGAGATGATAGAGAATCGGAAAATAAATCAAGAAAGAAAGAAAAGACTGATAAACTAACGTGGAGAGATATAGATTTCAATAACTTGAAAACATTAGGAAAAAGTGAACTTCGTAAAGCACTTCAGAAATTAGAATTGAGCGATTCAGATAGTATGGAGGGACATAAAGAAATAGAATACAAATCAAAAGGAGCCATTCAAAAAGAGTCGAAAATAAATCCAAATAGTCTCCAAAAGAAGCTTTCGACAATAACGACAATAACAAAAACGTTGAATTTACCGGCATAAATTCTCGATTGAACGATAGAAGGAAATCGACGAAATATAATAGCGATTGGGTGCACAATTCAGAAAATACCGATCGGCGAAATTCTAGGTATGAATTGAGTTATAATATTTTTTTTATCCCTTTTGTTTATTGACGTAGGACTACGTCTTTCATTTCTATACCGGGGTGTAAAATCAAAGTTTCGAAAACGAAAGCGTTACGCCGGAGACCGAGATTTTGAGCGTTAATAGCTCTTAAACAGCTGAACGAAATGGTATGATGAACACTTCATTCGAAAGATAAAATGTCTACGCGTTATATACTTGTAACTTTTTGATCCAAAAACTTGTTTCAATAGTCTTAAAATTGCTTTCAAAACAGGCTATTGAAATCACCAATCGGTATATAAGCGAGCGCCACTCGGAAATTCACTCAGTTATAATTGAACAGCGATTGGAGCATGTTGTCGATGTTGTGGTGAAGCTCTTCGTTTATCATGAAAGCGCGGATGAACGGTGTCACCAAGAGCCTGTTTGTGCACCTTAGGCCGAAAGGGAATCCATCAGGAGGAGAGTGATGCCACAAACGGTTCCGCTTTAAACATGGGAGCAGCCAACACACACACACATACACGCGCAGAACTATTTTCGTTTGGATGCCGTTCAGCATCGAGAAATTTCCGGAAAGATTCAATCGTTGTTTAAAAATAATCTGCCAGTTCCCCTGAAAACTGAAAACTATATTCATGCGAAAGAGTTCATTTTAATGTTTTCTATCCATGTAACACTGTGACCAAATATTTTTCAATTAAGTGCTATTAACAGGTGGTTATCGAGTTAGCATTAACCACTGGTGGACTTCGAGTATCGAGGAAAATCGGGAAAGAACTAATCGTTGCTGAAAAATACTCTGTCAGTTCCCCTGGGAATTGAAAAATACATTGATGAGAAAGAGTTTATTTTAATGTTTTCTATCCATATAACAATGCAACCAAATACATTTGGTTTTGTGATTCTTCAATCGATCGCAATTAACAGGAAAGCTTCTGAAAATTATTCTTTTTCGGCGAGGAATCAAGGGATCGAGGGATTCATTACCTAGCCTGACCTGACCTGAAAGACATGCAGTTTGTTTGGAACTGTGAGGGAGGGCAGAAAAGCCAGAAGGCAGGATGCAGGAGGAGAATAGAAGGTGACCAAGAGAGAGTATCAGCATCGAAAAACGGTTCCCCGGGAAGACATCGAAGCAGCCGCCACACACACATACACGCACGGATTTTTTTTCGTTTGGATGCCATTCAGCATCGAGAAAATTCCGGAAAGATTCAATCGTTGCTGAAAAATAATCTGCCAGTTTCTCTGGGAATTGAAAAATACATTCACGTGAAAAAGTTTATTTTAATGTTTCCTATCCATGTAAAACTGCGACCAAATACAGTTGGTTTTGTGATTTTTCAATCAAGTACAATTAACAGGTGGTCATCAAGTTAGCATTAACCACTGGTGGTGGACTTCGAGAAGAATCCGGAATGGTGTCATCGTTACTGCTAAATAATCTGCCAGTTCCCTTGGAATTGAAAATTATGTTCAAGCGGAAGAGTTTATTTTAATGTTTTCTATCCACATAGTACTGCTGCGATCGAATACATTTTGTGTGTGTTTTGTGATTTTTCAATCAAGTGCAACCAATTAGCAGGAAAGCTTCTGAAGATTATTCTCCCCCATCAGTAGAATATTTTCGTATCGAATACAGTTCGCGCGCGCAATGGAAAATGCTTCGCATCGCGAAAATCATATAATTTTCAATTATTGCTCAGTCGCCGAAAGTTTCAAACTCAAAGAGTTCATTCGCCTCTAGTTTGCCTTCCAAATTTCCATCGTAAACCACATCTTCTTTCGATTCAGTTATGGACAAAAAGCATACTTTAGCGATATTATGGTGGTGAAACGCATTCATTTTTCGTGAGGACATCGACAAGACAACAACGTTACTGAACGAGTTGAACGAGCTGGACGAGCTGGACGGCGAGGGATCAAGGGATTCATTATCATTAAGGTGAAGGTGGAAGCTAGCCACAAATGGCTGCCATTTCTTTCATCTCCCTCCCTCACCCTTCGCCCGAAAATCAATAATTTTGCGAAACAGTGTGGAGAAAATGATCATTTTCGCACACTTCCCATGAAGTAATATACGCCAAACTCTAATCGATTACTTACAAGATATTAAATTTTCATCTGCTGTCGCACTGTATAGTGAACAACGTCGGAAAACTCGAGCAAGTGCTCTGAAAGTTAAATTTTCATTTTTCAATCTTCGACAATGGTTTTGTTTGTATTGGTGAAAGCATCGTTATTTTTTCGACACTGATGCCAGACAACATCATCGAAACATCTATCAAAACCACTCAATAAAATGTTATTCCTGAGTCATAGCGTTTCATATCATGAAAATCAATAGAATAAAATTGTGTTGATATCAATACAATCATTATTTTTACGTTTAATGGGTCTATAATGTAAGTTTTAGCAACTTCAACATTGGGTAAGAAAATTGTATTGCAGAGCTCGGAACACTGCCACGGCTGCCTATGCTTTCAAAAACAATAAACGGAAAAGTACTACATTCAATCAAAATATCTCGGCCAACGAAGAGCAGAGTTAAGGCTCTCCAACGTGAATATGTGAAAACAATACGACCAACGAAGGAAAATATGAAGGAATTATCAGCATGCGGAAGAACTTGTTAATATCAAAAGAGGCCCAATTCGCATGTGTTATAAATTTGCTCATGTTACGCTCGCGTATAATCAGTATTGTCAGTGTCAATGAAGCGCCACACAGTCTGATAAGTGAATTGATCTATTTACATGTGCTTCGCTCTTCTCTCACAAACACTATTACCCCATTTTTACACGTGGGTTTACCTATACTACTACAATGGCTAGCTTCCACCTTCACCTTAAGAGAAGAGAAAACGACCGAGAGAATACCAGCATCGAAAATTGGTTCCGCTTGAGACATCGGAGAAACCGTCACACACACACATACACGCGCGCAACTCGTTACGTTTGCTGATTATCGAGAAGAATCCGGAAAGAAGTAACCGTTGCTGAAAAATAATCTGTCAGTTCCCCTTGGAATTGCAAATTACATTCGAAAGAGTTTATTTTAACGTTTTCTATCCATGTAATACTGCGACCAAATACAATTGATTTTGTGGTTTTTCAATCAAGTGCAATTAACAGGTGGTTATCGAGTTAGCATTAACCACTGGTGGTGGACTTCGAGAAGAATCCGGAAAGATATCGCTGCTGCAAAATAATCTGCCAGTTCCTCTTGGTATTGAAAATAACATGCAAGCGAAAGAGCTCTCGTTTTCGAAGTACCTCAAATATTCATTTAGTCATTCATTCAGAATGGATTCAGATTCAACTTCAAACAAATGATCACTGAATCAACGTCCTACGTCACCATTGCGGTTATACCATAGATATAACCCACTTCCTGTTTTTTAGGCTCATTAGCATTTTTTAGCTGTAACAGAGCCGAATTTAAATCGTGTACATGTCACATGTTTATCATATCTATAATTAGCACATTACAAAGTTGCCATTTTTCGGCGTTAGAGTATTCCCTTCTGTACCATTGCATATGGTATACATTTACACAGTAGCCTATTTAGGCGTAAGAGTTTTCTATCTGTTCTTCCTTTATCCAGTTAGACCGGACAGCGGAGACAGTTGATTGATCATTGTTGAGTTATTTATAGAACAGCAGCCCGATGTGTCTTGCAGAGCAGAGCAGTTGTATGGATGAATCGATCTTATTTCGACCGTGGATCGATCTCCATCGCTGATCATTGTTGCGTGGACGTAGTTATTCTGTAATAACACAAAGATGGTCAATGAGGGCCCTGAGTTTTGAACTCACGATCGATCACGCTTACTAAGCGAACGCGCAACCAATGTGGCTACGGAGATCCCCTAGTTATAATAATGACAAACAACAAACGAACAATCGAAGTAGAAATCACAAAAATAGTTATTATGGTTATCCAACTGATAGTGATTCCTCTGATCCACCTGAAACAGGATACTCATGAATTCAAGAATGAAAGAGAAAATAAATTAAAACGCAGATCAATAAGCATTCGTCGATTTAGCAGCACCGATAGCGAATACGACACACGTGACATGAGATCAAGTAGAAGAAATACAGTTCGAGAGGATCGAAGTCAGGGTCGCCGACATCGAAGATATGCGTCATCGTCTGAAAAAAGTGCAGATATAAATCAAAATTACTACAGAAAATCCAGAGTAGAGAATTGGGACTTGTCCTTCTCTGGCGACAGTAGATCTGTTCAAATTGAAGATTTTTTATACAGAATAAAGAACGCCTCATCGAAGTCAACCACAAAATTGATGCCAATGATCCTCATTTCTTCAAACCCAATTATGCCGGGAAAAACAAAATCCATCATGTGAAGAACTCAGAACGAGAATTGTGAAAGCTCAGACGAGGCTGAAGACTTTCAACTAAATATAATACAACAAAAGTCGTCAAATTTGAGACAAAACCCACCGATTCTTGTTAAACCCAAAAACCAAATAGGGATTTCTCGCGGTTAGCATCAAATCCAATTGTTTGTTGGAATTGTCGTAAATCTGGCCATGCTTGGAGGGAGTGTTCAGTTCCAAAACAAATATTTTGTTATGCGTGCGGTAATTTGGGGAAGACCACTAGAACATGTGAGAAAAATCACCCACAACCCACCATTAGAAGAAATCAAGTACAGTCAACAAACTAATTGGTCTTCCTAAGTTCGAAGCCGCCGGACGCATATATATATCGTTATCGAGCAAGGAAGTGATACCGTTATTCTCGTGGCTGGAGAAGTGATCATCGCATCCTAACGGGATTCCCTATATTGCGAGTGGATTGTATCGAAGCAATCAAAACAAGCGGGAAGAAGAAGGCCTGCACCGCGGGCGCTGTGTGCTGGTGAATTTATCGCCTCTCTTGATCGACACCATCATCGTGCTGTGTTGCGATACACCGGTTCAGCTGTACTGAACGATTGACACGCGATTCGAGTTGGAAACCATTGGATCCGCACTGGGTGCAAAATAAGTATTATTAATTTCATTAGGTTAAGGTTATTAGGTTAAGAAAAAAAATAAAAAAACAGGAAGTGGGTTATATCTATGGTATAACCGCAAGGGTGACGTAGGACTATCGTTGATTTAGAGATCATTTGTTTGAAGTTGAATCTGAATTCATTCTGAATGAAAGAATATTTGGAGAACTTCGAAAACGAGAGCGTTACGTTGGAGGCACAAGGTTTTATGCATCCAATATTGGATACGGAAATATCCTACTGATGGGGAAGAATAATCTTCAGAAGCTATCCTGTTGATTGCGATTGATTGAAAAATCACAAAACCTAATGTATTTGGTCACAGTGTTACATGGATAGAAAACATTAAAATAAACTCTTTCATATGAATTTAATTTTAAATTCCCAGAGGAACTGGCAGATTATTTTCAATAACGATTAGATATTTCCACATTTTCCTCGATACTGAAAGCCCACCAGTGGTTAATGCTAACTCGATAACCATCTCTTAATAGCACTTGATTGGAACATATTTGGTCACAGTGTTACATGGATAGAAAACATTCAAATAAACTCTTTCACATGAATGTATTTTTAAATTCCTAGAGGAACTGGCAGATTATTTTCCGGATCTTTCTCGATGCTGAACGGCATCCAAACGGAAAGAATTCCGTGTGTGTATGTATGTGTGCAGCGGCTGCTTCGATGGTCATCTTCTCTTCTCCTGAAGGATCGGCTTCTCTGTGCTCCTTCACAGTTTCAAACAAACTGCTTGCGTTTCACGGCAGATCTCGATCCTTCGCCGTCCAGCACCTTCAGCAACGATGTTGTTTTGTCGATGTCCTCCCGAAAAATGAATGCATCTTACCACCAGAATATCGCTTAAGTATGCTTTTTGTGCGTGATTGAATCGAAAGAAGGCGTGGTTTACGATGACAATTTGGAAGGCAAACTAGAGGGGAATGAACTCTCTGAGCTCGGAACTTTCGGCGACTGAGCAATAGTCGATTGCGGGCGCATACAAT
Source organism: Toxorhynchites rutilus septentrionalis (assembly GCF_029784135.1). Classification (NCBI taxonomy): domain Eukaryota; kingdom Metazoa; phylum Arthropoda; class Insecta; order Diptera; family Culicidae; genus Toxorhynchites; species Toxorhynchites rutilus. The sequence continues at coordinate 97,455,544 of NC_073744.1, forward strand.
ATTGGATACGGAAATATCCTACTGATGGGGAAGAATAATCTTCAGAAGCTATCCTGTTAATTTCGATTGATTGAAAAATCACAAAACTAAATGTATTTGGTCACAGTGTTACATGGATAGAAAACATTAAAATAAACTCTTTCACATGAATGTAATTTTAAATTCCCAGAAGAACTGGCAGATTATTTTCAGTAACGATTGGATATTTCTACATTTTCCTCGATACTGGAAGCCCACCAGTGGTTTATGCTACCTCGGTAACCATCTGTTAATAGCACTTGATTGAAACACATTTGGTCACAGTGTTACATGGATAGAAAACTTTCAAATAAACTCTTTCACATGAATGTATTTTTAAATTCCCAGAGGAACTGGCAGATTATTTTCCGGATCTTTCTCGATGCTGAATGGCATCCAAACGGAAAGAATTCCGCGCGTGTATGTGTGTGTGTGTGTGTAGCGGCTGCTTCGAGATCTTCCCGGGGAACCGTTTGTGGCATCACTCTCCTCCTGATGGATTCCCTTCTGGCCTAAGGTTCAAAAAAAGGCTCTTGGTGACACCGTTCATCCGCGTTTTCTAGAGGCGAATGAACTGAAAAGCCTCTTTAATCCAACATCATCATCATCATGATCCGCGCTTTCATGATAAATGAAGAGCTTCACCACAACAGCGACAACATGCTCCAATCGCTGTTCAATTAGAACTGAGTGGATTTCCGAGTGGCGCTCGCTTATATACCGATTGGTGATTTCAATAGCCTGTTTTGAAAGCAAATTTAAGACTATTGAAACAAGTTTTTGGATCAGAAAGTAACAAGTATAGACGCGTAGACATTTTATCTTTCGAATGAAGTGTTTATCATACCATTTCGTTCAGTTGTTTAGGAGCTATTAACGCTCAAAATCTCGGTCTCCGGCGTAACGCTTTCGTTTTCGAAACTTTGATTTTACACCCCAGTATAGAAATGAAAGACGTAGTCCTACGTCAAAAAATTGAAAAGATAAGTAAAAAAGTACATCTGCCACTTTAAATGGCAGATGAAGGAGAAACCGTTGACATGGAGATTGAATCCACTGTCTACCCCCCTACGGGAGCTGGAAAATCGCTTAAACGCGTTCCCCCCTCGGAAGATATCTCTTTAGAGGAAAAGTTAATCCACCTGACCAAGCCCCCCTCAAAAAAATTTGCAAACCTTTCCTCTTCACCCCCTCAATCTCCCGCTTCCGCTCAACTCCCGAACTTGCCTCCCAGCCCTACTGATCCCGCTCCCGCTCAACAATCGACCTCGTCCTCCCCCGCAGTTGCTTCCTCTCCACGTGTCAGGGTCTATCCAGAAGATGCACCTGGATCTGGCCCATGGATTGTTTTCTTCCGGCACAAACCAAAGGGAAAATCCCTCAATGTCATCCAAATTTCGAAAGATCTGGCAAGATATTACTCTTCCGTGGTTGAAATTTCCAAGGTTAGACCGAACAAACTGCATGTTGTCGTGGCTAATCGGAAGCACGCTAACGATATTGTTGTCGACAATAGGTTTGTTATAGAATATCGCGCCTATGTGCCCTGCCATAACGTAGAAATTTCGAGGGTGATTACGGAAACGGGTCTGACGAGCGAAATAATAAAAATGGCAGATTTAAACAGCTCCCTTTGAAACAAATTTAAATTTTGGACTGCCATCAACTAGGAAAAGTTTCCCCGAATGAGGAAGAAAAAAAGTTCACGTCGTCCGACTCGTTTCGAGTAACTTTTGCTGGTTCCACCCTCCCTGACTACGTTATGGTGGATAAATTAAGGCTTCCAGTGCGACTCTTCGTGCCAAAGCCCATGACTTGCAACAAATGCAAGTCAGTTGGTCATACAGCAGACTATTGCGCCAACAAGGAGCGCTGTGCCACTTGCGGAGAGCAACATGAGGGGAAATCCTGCAGTGCGACTGAGCATAAATGTCCATATTGCGGGGGATCCCCACACGAGCTCTCAGCTTGTGAAACTTATAAGAGTCGCTGGGATAAACAGAAGCGCTCTTTGAAGGAACGCTCGAAGCGCACTTTTGCGGAAATTTTGAAGGGCGCTCCTCCACCGGCTCAAGAACAATAACCAATCAACACACAAAATGACTTCGCCACGTTGCCCGTTGACGAAATGGAATCGGACACAGCTAACGGGGGCACACCGTTCATTTTCCAAGGGAATCCCCGGCGCATAAATGTGACCACTCCCAAAGTTCAAGGACAAGTCCCTCCGGTGAGGGACTAACCCCTGTTAGCTTGCCTAAAAAATCGAGTGCAGCGGACAAGCAAAATCAGGTTCCTCCTGGCTTCCGTGGCAATAGTTCACCTTCGAACGACCCAGCACTCGAGGGGACATCAAAAACCCAAACTGTCCCTATTTTTCCGTCCAGTTCAACTTCCCAATCGGGATTTATAAAGTTGTCTGACCTTTTGGATCAAATCTTCAAGTGTTTTAATGTTTCCGACTCCATCAGAACCCTTGACATCTCAATGCTTCCAGTATTAAAGACAATTTTGCAACAAATGATGCAAACATGGCCCCTCCTTGCAATGATTATCTCTCTTGATGTCTAATTCAAATAGAGAGGTCGGAGATATCACTGTTTTACAGTGGAATTGTCGTAGTCTTATCCCTAAATTGGATACATTCAAATTTTTAATTCATAAGTTCAATTGTGATGTTTTTGCTCTGTCTTTCTTCGCGAGATGATCTCTCTTTCCATGATTTCAATATTATACGCTTGGACCGTGATGACAGATACGGAGGGGTGCTATTGGGGATCAATAAGTGCCACTCATTTTTTCGAATTGACCTTCCACCTATTGGAGGGATTGAAGCTGTTGCTTGTCATGCAAACATCAGAGGAAAAGACCTCTGTATTGTCAGCTTGTATTGGCCTCCGAGAGCTGCGGTTAGCCACAAGCAACTTGTTGACATGTGCTCACTTCTTCCTGAGCCACGATTGATCTTGGGAGACTTCAACTCTCACGGAACTGCCTGGGGGAACAGTACGACGACAATCGTTCATCGTTGATATATGACCTTTGTAACAGCTTCAATATGACCGTTTTGAATACTGGGGAAACAACACGTGTTCCTAAACCTCCTGCTAACCCAAGTGCTCTTGACCTCTCGCTTTGCTCGAATTCACTATCGTTAGATTGCAAGTGGAATGTAATCCAGGACCCCAACGGTAGTGATCACTTGCCAATCAAAATTTCCATCACCATTGGGTCGAATTCTTCTGAATCTATAAACATGGCATATGACCTCACAAGACACATTGACTGGAAAAAATATTCGGACGCGATTGCTCTAGCCATCAATTCCAGAGATGGTTTGCCTCCATTGGAGGAGTATAGCTTCATTTCTCGTTTGATATATGACAGCTCGGTTCGCGCTCAAACGAAACCCATCCCAGGCTCCACTATTCGTCGAAGGCCTCCCAATCCATGGTGGGATAGCCAATGTTCCAAGCTTTATCAGGATAAATCGAACGCATTCAAAGCTTTTCGGAAACGTGGAACCATTGAAAATTTCCAATCGTATTTGGACACTGAAAATCAATTTAAAAACTTGATCAAAGGGAAAAAACGTGCTTATTGGCGAAATTTCGTGGGAGGTTTGTCACGAGAAACGTCAATGAAAAAATTATGGAAAGTGGCTCGAAACATGAGAAATCGCTCTTCAACGAATGAAAGCAAAGAATATTCACATCGATGGATTTTGAATTTTGCACGGAAGGTTTGACCTGATTCCGCTCCTGTGCAAAAAATTGTTCGAGATATACCACAAGATAGGTGCGATCTTGATTCCGAGTTTTCGATGGTAGAATTCTCTCTTGCTCTCCTTTCTTGTAACAATTCGGCTCCAGGAACGGATAGAATTAAGTTCAACTTGTTGAAAAACCTCCCTGATGTGGCGAAACATCGCTTGTTGAATTTATTCAATCGGTTCATGGAGCATAATATTGTTCCAGATAATTGGAGACAAGTAAGAGTTATAGCTATTCAAAAACCCGGAAGGCCCGCGTCCGACTTCAATTCGTACCGCCCAATAGCAATGCTGTCTTGTATACGGAAATTGTTGGAGAAAATGATCTTGTTTCGCCTTGATCGATGGGTTGAAACGAATGGCCTACTCTCAGATACACAATATGGGTTCCGCAGGGGCAAAGGGACGAATGATTGTCTTGCGTTGCTTTCTTCAGAAATTCAAATGGCTTACGCCGAAAAAAAACAAATGGCTTCAGTATTCTTGGACATAAAGGGGGCCTTTGATATTGTTTCAATAGAGGTTTTGTCAGACAAATTACACTCTCGGGGTCTACCGCCTCTATTGAATAATATGTTATATAACTTGCTTTGTGAGAAACATTTGAATTTTTCTCATGGGGATTCGACAGTAAGTCGGATCTCCTACATGGGAGTCCCCCAGGGCTCATGTTTAAGCCCCCTTTTGTACAACTTCTATGTAAGCGACATCGACAATTGCCTTACACAAAATTGCAACCTAAGACAACTTGCAGATGATGGAGTGGTGTCTGTCGTAGGATCAAACGAATCCGACCTGCAAGAACCCTTACAAGATACTTTGAACAATTTTTCAACCTGGGCCATTGGGCTAGGAATCGAATTCTCCACGGAGAAAACAGAGATGGTGGTTTTTTCTAGGAAGCATAGACCAGCAAAACCAAAGCTTCAACTTTTGGGTAAACCGATCACTATGTCATTCAAGTATCTTGGGGTCTGGTTTGACTCCAAATGTACTTGGGGGGCCCATATTAGGTATCTGAGTAAAAAATGCCAACAAAGAATAAACTTTCTCCGTACAATTACCGGCACCTGGTGGGGAGCCCACCCAGAAGTTCTTATATTGTTGTATCGAACAACTATTCTCTCAGTGATGGAGTATGGCAGTTTCTGTTTTCAATCAGCTGCCAAAACACATCTCATTAAACTCGAGCGAATTCAGTATCTTTGTCTCCGTATTGCGTTGGGATGTATGCCCTCAACGCATACCATGAGACTCGAGGTTTTGGCAGGCGTACTCCCACTAAAAGATCGCTTCAATTTATTATCTCTTCGGTTCTTCATCCGGTGTAAGGTTATGAACCCATTGGTGATCGGAAATTTAGAGCAGCTGATCGGGCTAAATTTTCATTCTGGATTCATGACTTCATATCATGAATTCATCTCCATGCAGGTTGATCCTTCTTCGTATATTCCCAACCGTGTTTGTTTTCCTGACTACATCAATTCCTCTGTATATGTTGATCTGTACATGAAGGAGAAAATCCATGGAATTCCCGGTTATCATCGATCGGGGATCGTTCCTACGATCTTCAATGCAAAGTATGGGCGTATCAATTGTGATAATATGTACTTTACTGATGGGTCCTCTATGAATGAGTCCACAGGATTTAGAGTGTTCAACGAATTTTTTAGCACCTCCCACAGTCTTCAGAATCCTTGCTCAGTGTATATTGCTGAATTGGCAGCAATACACTGGGCGCTGGACAGCGTCGCCTCACGACATGTTGAACACTATTACATTGTAACGGATAGTCTTAGCTCTGTCGAAGCTATCCGTTCAGTGAGGCCGGAAAAGCACTCGCCGTACTTCCTTGAGAGAATACGAGAAATTTTGAGTGCTTTAACCAGACGCTGTTATGTCATTACCTTTGTCTGGGTCACTTCACATTGCTCAATTCCGGGTAATGAGAGGGCTGACTCATTAGCAAAGGAAGGTGCAATTGAAGGCGAAATTTATCAGCGTCAAATCGCCTTCAATGAATTTTATTCTTTAGTTCGTAAAAATACCACTGTTAACTGGCAACGCAAATGGAACGAAGATGAATTGGGCCGGTGGCTCCACTCAATTATCCCTAAGGTTAGCCTCAAACCATGGTTCAAAAGTCTGGACTTGAGTCGGGACTTTATTCGCACCTTCTCCCGACTCATGTCCAATCACTGTTCGTTAAACGCGCTACTCTTTCGTTTTGATCTCGCCGACAGCAATATCTGTGCCTGTGGCCAAGGTTACCACGACATCGAACACGTTGTTTGGTCGTGCGAGGAGTATCTTGTTGCCAGATCGAATTTAGAAAACTCTCTTCGGGCTAGAGGAAGGCAGCCCAATGTGCCGGTGAGAGATGTGTTGGCTGGTTTAGACCTTGATTACATGTCCCAAATATATGTCTTCGTAAAAGTTATCGATCTTCGTGTCTGATTGTCCTTATATCCTTATATTCTCCTTTTCCTCTTCCTTCGCGAGAAATTAAATCCCTTCTCATTAACAATAGAATAAGGTGAAATGTAAATACATATTAGATATAAGATAGGCTTAAGAATTGAATGTAATGAATGTGAGTGTGAATGTGAGAGTGAAAATTGTTAACATATCCTTTTATCCCTTCCTTTTCCTGAAGAAAATATGTCACCCTTCTAAACTCGAGTAGACCGCGAGTAATCGGTTTTCTACACCATTAACATTAGAATTAAGGAAAAATGTTTATATATACTTGTAACAATACAGTCAGTAGTTTGGCTCCTTTAAACTTATGTAACTGAGCCTGTAAAAATAAACGATTTAATAAAAAAAACAAACTAATTGCGAGATGCTTGACAGGGAATTCAACTATCTCGCGAGGTGAAATGATTCCCAACAAACCAAACGCACAAAAATTTGGAAATACTTCAGTTTACGAAATACGAATTGATCCCAGTTCGTGTCCGCATATTTATATAAATATATTGGGTACAGAAATAATCGCTCTGCTGGATTCGGTAGCAGCAGTGAGTGTCATGAGCTCATTAGACGTGATTAATGCTCATGGTTTCACTATATTGAAAACTAATGTTAGGGTAACGACTGCTGATAATACCGAACACTCGTGTCTAGGGTTTCTCAATATTCCTTTCACCTTGGGGAATGAAATGAGGGTAATTCCAACATTAATAGTCCCTCAAATTAGAAAACCACTCATTTTAGGTATGGACTTTTGGAATGCATTCCAAATACGTCCTATGCTCATAAACAAGGACCAAGTCCAAGATCTAGAATTGACGTGGACATCAAATATGAATACAGAACCTAATATAAATTACATACATGCTGAAAAAGTGCCTCATGTTTCCAAACAAAAGCCAATTCAGTTCTCAATCCATATGTTGACAGAAAATAATAACGAAACTAAAATAAAATTTGTATCAAATCCAGAAGAAGATTACACGCTAGACATCCCAACACTGGATCTGCCACAAAATCCAGGAAACATAATCGATAATTTAGAAACTGAACATGAATTGAACCCAAATCAAAAACAAAAATTAATAGAAGCACTGAAAAAAATCGACTGCACCAGTGAGCATAAATTAGGGAAGACTTCACTAGTAGAGCATGAAATTAAACTTATAGACGGGGTAAAAATGAAAGACTTGCCAATGTATCGATACTCTCCAAAAAATTGGGAAAGCATAGGAGCAGAACTAGAACGATGGAAGAAATTAGACGTCATAGAAGAATGTAATAATGAGTCCTCTTGTACTAGTTAAAAAAATTAATGGCAAAATACGAGTGTGTCTAGACTCGCGAAGAATCAATTCGATCACATAAAAAGACGCGTATCCAATGAGAAATATGTCTGAAGTATTTCATCGATTGCAGAAAGCGAAATATTTCAGTATCATGGATCTGAAGGACGCATATTTTCAAATTCCCTTAAAAAAATTCAAGAAACCTTACATCCTTCCGAATACCTGTTGCACTTTTCCGATTCAAGGTTGTTCCTTTCGAAAAATGCACCATTCACAATGAATAGATTGATGAACATCTGCATCTCTCTTAAGTAAATATCGAACTAACATTCCTTCCCTTTCCCTAGGACGTGGCCAGGACAATTCTTAACTGTTGGAGAAAGCACGCCTTTATCCAAGGGATACTACTAATCGTCAGTAACGGATGGAGGCGAGCATTCAACGTCTCTGTTCTGAATTCGTACCACCTACGATATTGTGCAACTTGCTCAATGCTAATGCTAATGGTAATGCTAATGCCAATTCACAATGAATAGATTGATGAACAGAGCACTTGGTTTCGATTTGGAACCAAACGTGTTCATCTACCTTGATGACATAATTATTGCCACAGAGTCACTGCAGGATCACTTAAAGCTTTTGAATGAAGTAGCTCTACGGTTGAAAAAAGCAGGACTTACTATCTCGGTGGAAAAAAGCCGATTTTGCAGAAAACAAATCAGGTATCTTGGATACCTCTTAACTGAAAAATAACTATCCATAGAGAGTAGCAAACTTGAACTGATACTAAATTATCCGCGTCCAAAAACTATTAGGGAAAATAGAAGACTATTAGGTTTAATAGGTTTTTATCAACAATTTATTAAACAATACAGTCATCTAACATCACCAATTTCTGATTTGTTGAAGAAATCAAAGAAATTTCAATGATCAGTTGCAGCAGAAAATGCATTCTGTGAACTAAAATCCGCATTGACTTCAGCACCAATATTAGCGAATCCCGACTATACAAAACTGTTCATTATCGAAACGGACGCGTCCCAGTTAGCGGTAGGGGGTGCGTTATTACAAGAATTTGCAGAAGGAAATGTGTTATAGGTTATTTCAGTAAAAAGCTCTCCCACACTCAACGAAAATATTCTGCAACTGAGAAAGAATGCTTGGCTGTCCTTCAAGCCGTGGAAAAATTTCGACACTATATCGAAGGAACAACATTCACAGTTATTACGGATGCGAGAAGTCTTATATGGCTTTTTACAACATTCGCATCAAACGGAAATTCAAGATTGTTGAGATGGGTTCTCAAATTGCAATCATACGATTTTTCCATTCAATACCGAAAGGGCAAAGAAAATGTTCTAGCAGATTGTCTATCGCGAATCGATACCATTGGAATTGTTGACGATGAGTATACTGAGCATCAAATAAAGCTCAGGACATTGCTTTTAAAAATTCAAAAATTTTATGATAAAAGAAAGTAAAATTTATAAATATGTAGAAAATTCAAACAAAATAGAAGACAGACGTTTCACTTGGAAATATTATCCACCACCACTAAATGAACGATCCGAGATTATTCGTACCACTTACGAACCAGCTCATTTCGGATACAAAAAAACTATAAACAAATTGAAGGAGAGGGTTTTCTGGCCAAAAATGGCAAGCGACACCAAAAGATATTGTCAGGAGTGTTTGCCGTGCAAAATGGCAAAAGGGATTAATTTCAATCATACTCCTCCAATAGGCTCACAGAAGCAATTCTGCGATAACCCTTGGCAATTCCTGACCCTTGATTATGTTGGACCATTTCCACCTTCTGGTAAAGGAAGGAGTAGTTGCTTACTCGTTGTAACAGACGTGTTTACAAAATTTGTCTTAGTAAAACCATTTAAGCAGGCAACGACGTCAACGTTAGTACACTACCTAGTAAACGAGGTGTTTTTATTGTTCGGTGTACCCGAAGTTACGTTGAGTGACAACGGAGCACAATTTACTTCGAAAGAGTTTATGAATTTCCTCCAAAAGTATGCGGTTAAACACTGGCTAACACTCTCTTACCACTCCCAAGTTAATAATACAGAGAGGGTGAACAAAGTTATCACTACGGCAATTAGAGTAACAATCTCAGCAAATCATAGAACATGGGCAGACAATGTTCAGCATATCGCCAGTGCTATTCGTACCACAATACACGATTCGACGAAATATTTACCATATTTCCTCACGTTCGGTCGCAACGCGATACTAAACGGGGAAGAATTTTTAAAATTGAGGAACACTGATGAAAATCAAGCTCAATCACAAGATCAAACAAACGTAAAACAGCAATGTAAACTTCATCAAGAGGTTCGTAAGAACCTGAAGGAAGCCTATTTGAAACAGGCAAAATATTACAACCTCAGGTCGAACGATAAAGCTCCAAGGTATAAAGTAGGAGAATTGGTTTTAAGGAAGAACACAAAACTATAAGATAAAACTAACAGTTATTGTGCAAAATTGGCACCTAAATACATAAAAGCTATCGTATGTAGAGTACTAGGGGATAGCTACGAGCTAAAAAGCGAAGATGATAAAATTTTAGGAATATAGGGTAAATGATCTTGGTTTGTCCAGTCGAAAATATGATCTTTTTGCCCACTTTTCTGAATGCTCTAATTCAGCGCTCCTGTGTCAAATAAGGCCTTAGAATGTTTCGAAACATATAAATGAAATTGCCTTTTACATGATTTATAGTAGTTTGATAGTATATTTTTATGAAATCACATGTTTTAAAGGATTATAAAATACACCTTCTACTTGTGTCAATGCGCCCCTCATTCGAGCTAACTTTTAATCGATCACCAGATGATTATCCCGCACGTATTCAGACCTTTTCTGGATTACAACACTTATAAATATTGTAAACATCATGCTTGCTCACTATTTGTATCGGATTTACATAGCTAAACCATTAAATTAACGCATTTTGATGAACTCAATTCTGATCATGAGTTGTCCAATTCAATAATGTTGTTTTGTCCACATGATTTCTATGGCAACCGCTTGGCGCGCTGCAGTTTGTTTATGTTTGTTTATGGTGTGCTTCGCGCATAGCAGAAGTATGGTTTTTCTGTGTTGATTGTGTTGAGGTGAACACTTCTTAATGCCCAAGAAAAGGCAATATTCTGAAGAAAACCTAAATTATGAATGAATCAATATGATGACAGTAAACTCAAGCAATGATAAATGCAACATCTAATTGTGAATTCGAATGTTTTCATTCAAAAATGGAGATTTCTAAAACCGGACAAACCATGATCATTTTTTTGGGCAAACCATGATCAGAGGTGGTCAAACCATGATCATAATTCTTCTTTAAGGAACATCGTTAAAAAACATAAAAAATTGAATAATTTCAACACCTTATGGTAGTATTAGCAACTAGAGACTTGGGGCTTTTCAACAAACCCAAACTCGTATCGATTATGTGTGATTTTCATGAAGAAAAATCGATTTGCATTTACTAGTTGCGTAAAAACACCCCAAATTGGACAAACCAAGATCATTTACCCTATCATGCGAATTTTTTGAAGAAATTAAGGAATTAAGATGAGAGAAAGCTATGACGTTATTCTATGAAGAAAACGTACCAAAAATAAAAAAAAACACCAGAGGGGAAAAATAATTGATTGAAAATTGAAATGAAGTGAAGTTTGATTAGTAGTAAGTGTAGGCATTGTAATTAGAAAAAAAATTAGAGTAGATACAGGTAAAAGTATTTATGAAACAGCAAAGTGATTAAGTAATTATCCCCTTCAATGTTCACATTGTTCTTTTAAAGTCCTATTGTTGTATTTTATTGTCCTATTAAGAGAAGTCCTCCATGCCCCATTGTATTCGACGAATTGAAAATGTAGCCGCTCCGTACCTAAAAAAAAGAAATATTTATTAGAAAAATGTAATTAAATCTGTAAATTTTGAAACGATATTCTCCTTATTTATTTTCCGTTAATATATCCTCGTCAGCGTTGATGTATCCTCGTCAGAATTTGCAGCAGCGTAAAATTCAGCCGAACACTTCCAGACACATCCAGGGATCCTTGACATATAAATAACTATCAACTGTGGACGTCACAGGGTTGCGTTGAATATACTGTCAGTTTATTTCGTTTTGATCGTTTTTTAGGGCTGTCCAATACTTATGCTCTTGAGAAAGGTGAATCAAATTATTATTTGATAGTGTTACACTGGAATAATTTTCATTATTCATTTTCATGGAAAAATAAAATAACATTAGAAAACATGATAGGATGGACATTAATGTTGAGCGTAATCTCGATGAAGTCATTCTACAATTCGATGCGTTATGAAATGAAAAGGCCAATTCATATACAGTTTTCAATCAAGTTAAGATTTCGGTTGAACTTCAGTTGAATGGTTAATTTGAAGGTTTTCTCTGTTTGGACATGATAAAAGAATGTTATGATAAAAAAAAACGAATAAAGTTGAGTAGTTGTTTGAAATTAATACAAACGAATTTGGTTATGAAAATTTGATCAGTTTATTGATCAAATTTTCATAAATAGGGTCAATGTGATGTAACTTTTGGTGGAAAAAATGTGTTGAGGATAAACAAATAAAAAAAAATTGCAAGGGGTTGTATCTAGGACACGACCGCATACTTTCGACGTAGAACTACGCAATTATATTATGCAATCCACTTGTTTAATACCAAAATATGTGAACGGAAGAATTATCAAACGATCATGGTATTTTACATTTCTCTGTGAAATTATTGCACATCTCATGTTAACGTAGTTCTCGAACCGCGAAAGTTCATTCACATCTAGTATCTGAAATGACAATTTTCCCAGGCTTCAGAGCTTAAAAGTACGTTTTAGGGAAACATATTCCGTTCTGCACAACGACAAGCGAGTACAAAAGTACTCAACACCAAAAAATGCCCCCGACTTGCATGTATTTGCAAAGCGGATTCCCCCCAGGCATATTAATTTTGAAGTCCGCGTTAGGGAAACATAGCTCGGTGGAAACAAAAATACCCCCTACTTGCATGTATATCTCTTTGCAAAGCGGATTTCCACAGGTACATCGATTTTGAAGTCTGTGTTGGGGAAACCGTAAATCGGGCCAATCAAAACTTGGCAGTTAGGGCGTTTAGATAACGCTTGATATTTTACAGTTATTCAATTGATGCAAACATTTTTCTGATCTGTTAAGAAATGTTCGAGTTATAAGCATTTGAAATATGGGTAGGGTTAGCACATAAATCGGCAGAACAAATGCATGGGAAAAAAGGAAGTCCTTCTACTATTCATGAATTTAAACCGTTTAGAGTTTAGCGAATTGCAATGTATAGCATATCAAACTAATCTTAGAGAATTTCCGATTCGATTGGTATGCAAATCATGAAAATTCGTTCACAGTGAAAATAGTTATCAACGTAAACTTTATTTCATAAAAACGTGACCTGTTTTCTGATCGGGCACCCTTCCTGAAAGACGTAGTTCTACGTCAAAAATACAGGTATGTAATGTCGGGGACATAACCGGAGTTACGTAGGACTACACAAAGGGGAAAGCTTTTGTTAAATATATGTTTTTTACACACTTTTTCAATTTTTTCTCACTATCTTTTAGTTGATTTTTGATTTTTTTCTGAAGGCTTTGTACTTATTACATGTTCAACGCCGGGCATATTTTGGCTATGAACATATCGTACAATCAAAATGATGGCTGTGATAGGAAATGCATAGGTGGTCATCAGCGCTCGTTTTGTACTTTAGCGGTACACGCTCACAGGATTAAGACAAAACGGCAGACTCAGCCAAAGGGGCGAGTCCAACGAGACAAACGAATGAGCGTTAAAAGGCAGCGATGGCAAAAACATACATTCATTACGATTTGTTCGCTCGTTGGATTCACATGCAGTTGCTTTTAACAAATACGAAAGCACCGAAGACTAGTGGAATAGTGGAAAAGCCGCCAAAAAGTTCGGCACGGCGCAGAAGAATATCTCGGAAACCGACAAGAAGAAGGAGAAAGAATCATATGGTGCTGAAGCAGGTTCATAAGGTGCAGAAGCAGGTTCAATCCGACACTGGTTTCTCATCGAAAACGATGATCGTCATGAGCTTCGTCAATGCATCCCACTACGATAAGCGGTCAACCATTACGGCGTGGGAAATTCAGATCGCAATCAGTCTGTTGCTGCCCGGTGAACTTGCATGTGGTTTTCGAAGGTACCAAAGCGGTGACGAAGTATACCAGCTCCAAATAAAGAGCGTTTTCCGACTGCTGATTCGGAAGCAAATCCTAAAAAGGGTCCTTTTCAGGACCACAAAATCATCTTTAATCTGAAGAGTTTATTGTTTTGTTATCACTCGATATCCCCATCTTGATCGGCTAAACCTTCCTGTTTAGCGATAGCGTTTGACACTCGCCACAGCTTTCACAGTTGGAAAATTTCTTCCCATCCAGCTTGTGGCATGTTGTACAGTAAATTACATTTAATGCGACGTGCCGAAGCACCACTCAGTGTCGCATTGGAAGATTTTAACATGTAATTGAACATTTGCGATGACAGTGTCGACTTTCAATGTGTCATAATTTGGACCCCGAACTCTATATTTACAAAAATGTCCAACTAAATATTTCGCATTACAGGTCCGTCCAATTAGCTAAATGTCGAACTAAATGTAAATTACTGTACTTTCAATCTGGAAGCAATTTAAGAATTGGTGAAAATTGAATAATCAGGAAAGTCCCCAACCATCAATAAGCTCAGAACAACTGCCAAATTCACATACTCATCATATCCTGGCAAACAAATTACATTCATTACCATTTGTTCGCTCGTTGGATTCATATGCAGTTGCTTCTAACAAATACGAAGGCACCGAAGATTAGTGGAATAGTGGAAAAGCCGCCAAAAAGTTCGGCAAGGCGCAGAAGAATACTCGGAAACCGACAAGAAGAAGGAGAAAGAATCATATGGTGCTGAAGCAGGTTCATTCCGACACCGGTTTCTCATCGAAGGCGATGAGCGTCATGAGCTTCGTCAATGCATCTTTGAGCGTATCGTAGCGAAAGCCTCGCGTCTGACCCACTACGATAAGCGGTCAACCATTACGGCGTGGGAAATTCAGATCCCAATCAGTCTATTGCTGCCCGGTGAACTTGCATGCGGTTTCCGAAGGAACCAAAGCGGTGACGAAGTATACCAGCTCCAAATAAAGAGCGTTTTCCAACTGCTGATTCGGGAGTAAACCCTAAAAAGGACCACAGGACCACAAAATCATCTTTAATCTGAAGAGTTTCTGAGTTTCTTTCTGAGACCTGCTAGCGTAAACGAAGTTCGTATCCTGATAAGTCAGCTTGATGTTAAGAAGAGCAAAGGTTATGACAACTTTCCTGCAGACTTGATAAAGGCTAACATAGGCCGGTTCGCTGAAATCATTTCCGAAATATTCAATAGAATAATCCTAACTGGAGTTTATCCGAATATTCTGAAAATCGCAAAAGTTTCACCTGTGTTTAAATCTGGAGACAATAGTGATCCTTCGAACTATCAACCAATTTCAACATTATCTGTTCTCAACAAAATCTTGGATAAACTCTTAACCTGTAGACTTACCGACTTCTTGAGTGCCAACAATGTTATATACCAATATCAGTATGGTTTCCGGGAAGGTTTTGTTTCACAATGACCGCTATTACAGAGCTCGTCGACGAATTGATCTGCGAAATTACTTACGTCCGATTGATATAGGAGTTCCTCAAGGAAGCAACATAGGTACTCTACTCTTCTTGATTTTTATTAATGATCGTGGTAATTTAACGCTCCACGGAATACCAAGACTTTTTGCAGACGATGCGGCGTTATTCTATCCGCGTCCTGATATTCAAACCATTGTAGCGGACATGGAATCAGATATAGTGAAACTCATGGAATATTTAAGTGGCAATTATCTAACCATTAACCTCACTAAAACAAAGTATATGGTCTTCCACTCGCCACGAAAAAAAAACCTCAACACCGTGATCCATGTGTGGGAATCCTGTCTATTGAAAAATTATAGGAGGTTGTGTCCAAGATACGACCGCATTGTTGACGTAGAACTACTCTGTTATTTTAAAAAAGTCGCTTATTTTTACCTCCGATATTATTCTAAAATGCTGTGAAATTTTAGAAACAACTGCTTAGTAGAATAATCTCTGAAAGTTGACGATAATTGATGATTTGATGATGATTCATTCTTGCCCTCGCAAAACAATACACTAGGTGATCGTATGTCGCAATTTATTTCATGTCAATGCATTGAAAATTTACTTTGAACCCTATTCCGGTGGCCTTTTTCGCAATTGACATAGACTCGGCTACAGTCGATTATATACATGTTGCACCAGCACCATTATTCCACATCTCATAACTACATCAATAAATCTTTGGCACCGCATGGAAACAACAACAATGACAACACTTGCAAGTATCAAATATCATGCTACATGTTATTTAGTATTGCCTCAAAGGAAAGGCACCTCTAGGCATTCGTACAACGTAAACCAAGCGCCAAACAAGCATTCGCCATAGCATGCATACAGAGCCATACATTGGTGGCTTGAAACTACTAGGAATATACACACTTCTCATCATTTTGCGCTATTCTCAAAAGAAACGCTTCTGTTAATATCACTGGCCTCGAAAAAAGTTGCATTACTTTCTCATGCTCGAGAGAAGCGCAGCTGTCACCCTTAGTGGAGAAAGTTTTGCTACTGGCAAGCGAAACCTAATCACATACAAATTTCAGAACGAGATTTACTTTCTTGGTGACTAAACAAGCGAAATAAACTCTTTTTGTTAATAACAACCTCGAAAATTGTAGCAATGCTTCATTATGATCAATATTAGTGCAAATGATCCTAGTTGAAGGCAGTTTTGCGACTGGTACGCGAACCCAAATAACTTATAACATTCCACTAAGACATTCAAGATGCTTGGTATTCCCCAAATAATACAAGCTTAACGCATGCTCCGCCATAACGTCAGTTCAATACATTGATGCATTCTCAAAGGCACCAACGAAGCCCTTATGATGACGGAAAACAAACAATGTTAATTGATTGGAAAAAGACTGAATTATGCCACACAGCTTGCACTCTGCTGTAACACCCATCGATGCGAATTCGCTGATGAGTTTGTCAAGAGCGACCGCCTTCACCACCAGCGGGGGGAGCTTGATTTTGGTTGCTGCCTGGGTAACGGCGTTTACACTTTCGACCGACGCGTCGAAGTTGCCTACTTCGCTGTTCGATGCGGTGCCACACTTATGAAGGCTCGGTTCAGTGCGAGCTCTTTCACTGCACCAACATTGTGTGCATCATTAGATGACGCTTGCCTCGAAATTTTATTGCCCCTGGCAATGCGTTCGTTTTTTGCAGGGCTTGAGTCTGCCTTCCTCTTCTTCTTGCTCATCACACACTACGTGAAACGTCCAGCTGACGCGGAAATAAAAACACACGATGCGAATAACGCGAAAAACGAACAGAAAAACCAAACGACGATATCCAAGCTGGATTACCACTGGTGGGGTCCAATCTTAGATCGAAGCGCAGTGAAATCAAAGTGAACTGGAATGAAAGTTTGCTTCAGCGAGATCCACTGTTTATAGTCTAGGCAAGCATTCCTCTTCATTCTCCTACTTTTCCGTTGTTCACGGAGACTTTGAATCCTACGATTTCCCCTCCGTTGGTCGTCGATAAGTTGCTCGTAATTCACAGCTCTGTTCGGGAAAGCACACAAATGGACGGAACAAATGTATGGGAAAATGGAAACGCTTAAAGTTTTCATGAATTTTAATCATTTACAAACCAGGGGATTCTGATGTATAGCATATTAAACAAATCTTACGGAATTTCCGGTTCGTTTGGTACGTAAATCGCCAAAATCCGTTCGCGACAAAAAAAGACGGGTGGGTAATGTCGGGGACATAACCGGAGTGACGTAGGACTATACAAAGGGGACAGCTTTTGTTAAATATATATTTTAAATATATTGTTTTATTTTCTTCTCCTACGTGAATACCTACCTATCTACCTGAAAAATGGATTAGTTTACTGTTTACTCTTTATGAATATGTTGATGGTTCTGAAAAGAACCTTTGGTGTTGTGTTTTTGTTATCACTCGATATTCCCATCTTGTTCGGTTAAACCTTCCTGGTTAGCTATTGCGTTTGCCACTCGCCACAGCTTTCACAGTTGGAAAATTTCTTCCCATCCAGCTTGTGACATGTTGTTCAGTAAATTACATTTAATACGACGTGTCGGAGAAACACTTTGCCACTCACTGAAACTAATTGTTGCCTTGATGAGCGCCGAACCGAAGCTGCTCTGTTCTTGATGCGGGTTTTCTGATTGTCGTGAGTAGCTTTGCAAGCCAACTCGAGCACTCCGACGGCCGAAACTCTATAATCGTTGTTAGGTATACTGGTGCTCCGGCACCAATCCGTTCGGCCTAGTTACCCTTGCGGAGCAATCAGTGAATGCGACCAACAGGGAACTGGAGACCTGCACGGTTCGAGTGAGAATTTGCCTTTCCCTTAACTTGTCCTCCTTTGTTACGTCCACAATGCCGATTTACGGGTTTACGGTTTGAAAGAAAATAAGATATTTTTTTGGGGTCCGCGTGTTTTATACTCTAGCGGTACACGCTCACAGGATAGAGACAAATCTGCAGACTCAGCCAGAGGGGCGAGTCCAACGAGACGAACAAATGAGCGTTAAAAGGGAGCGATGGCAAAAAAATACATTCATTACGATTTGTTCGCTCGTTGGATTCACATGCAGGTGGTGGCTAGGTGGACTGGTGCACTGGTACTAACGCGCTCGGCCTAGCTACCCTTGCGGGGAACTCCAGATCAACACGGTTCGAGCGGGATTTTGCCTTTCCTTTCACTTTTCCTCCTTTACCATGTCCAGACATGGCTGCTTGGGTTGGTTTGTTGATGTGTTGTGATGCGAACCGATGTGGTGTACGGTTTGAATGAGAATGATCGTTACGGCAGCGCAGCGGGGATTTTTAAGCTGACTGGCTGGCTCGAGAATTACACATGTGTGAGACTGCGACCAATGTTTCGTTCATTTTTTCTTTTTCCTTTACAATCGTGCTTCATTCTTTTTCGTTGCAGCTCTGGTTGCCCGGTTTGGTCGGTACGATTTGAGGAGCACAAAATGGACCAATCAAAAATGGGCACATAGTGCATTTTGACAATGTTTGATATTTCACATTTATTCAATTATTTATCTCAAGAAAAATGAAATGTTATTCATAATGATAGAAGCGTAGATATATTTCCTATCAATTGATGCAAAAACCTTTGCGATCTATTGAGAAATGCTCGAGTTATAAGCGTTCTAAATCTTGCATTTTTTCCTACTTGTTCAGTGCCTAGATTTCCATTTCACCCCCTATATCTTCCGGTTAGACGTAGTCCTACGTCAAAAGGTATTAACGTTAACTTTATTTCATAAAAAATTATAGGAGGTTGAGATACAAGATACGACCGCATTGTTGACGTAGAACTAAGCTGTTATTTTTTATAAGTCGCTTGTTTATACCTCCGGATATTATTCTATAGTGCTGTGAAATTTTAGAAACAACTGCTTAGTAGAATAATCTCTGAAATGTTTTTTTATTGTAGAATTAGTTGACGATAATTGATTGATGATTCATTCTTGCCCTCGCAGAACTGCTGATCATATGTCGCAATTAATTTCATGTCAATGTATTGAAAATTTACGTTGAACGCTATTCCGGTGGCCTTTTTCGCAATTGACATAAACTCGGCTACAGCCGATTATATACATGTTGCGCCAGCACCATTATTCCACATCTCATAACTACATCAATATATCTAACTACTAGGAATATAAACACTTCTCATCATTTTACGTTATTCTCAAAAGAAACGATTCAGTTTATATCACTGGCTTCGAAAAAAGTTGCATTACTTTCTCACGCTCGAGATAAGCGCAGCTGCCACCCTTAGTGGAGGAAATTTTTGTACTGGTAATCGAAACCCAATCACATACAACATTCCAGAACGACATTTACTTTCTTGGTATCTAAACAAGCGAAATAAACTCTTTTTGTTAATATCAACAACCTCGAACATAGTAGCATTGCTTTATTATGATCAAGATTAGTGCAATCCTAGTTAATGGCAGTTTTGCGACTGGCACGTGAACCCAAATAACTTATAACATTCCAGTACGACATTCAAGATGCTTGGTATTCCCCAAATGATTTTTTGGCACACAACCTTAATGCCTGCTTCTCCATAACGTCAGTTTAATCCATTCATGCAATGTCAAAGGCACCAACAAAACAAAACAAAACAAACAATGTTAACTGCTTGGAAAAAGACTGAATTATGCCTCACAGCTCGACTCTGCTGTAAAACCCATCGATGCGAATTCGCTGATGAGTTTGTCAAGAGCGACCGCCTTCGCCACCAGCGGGGGTAGCTTGATTTTGGTTGCTACCTGGGTAACGGCGCTACCTGGGTAACGGCGTTTACATTTTCGACCGATACGAATAACGCCAAAAAGACGGGTGGGTAATGTCGGGGACATAACCGGAGTGACGTAGGACTATACAAAGGGGACAGCTTTTGCTAAATATATATTTTAATTATATTGTTTTATTTTCTTCTACCTACCTATCTACCTGAAAAATGAATTACTTTACTGTTTACTTTTTATGAACATGTTGGGGGGTCTGAAAAGAACCTTTGGTGTTGTGTTTTTGCGTTTTTTTTTACAAACTTGATTCTTGATTTTTTTCTAAAGGCTTTGTACTTATTAAATGCTCAACGGCGGGCATCTTTCGGCGTATGCATATATCGTACAATCAAAATGATGGCTGTGATAGGGAATGCATAGGTAGTCATCAACTCATTCACTATCATATATTTCATTATTGAGCACATTACCGTACCTTAAACTGTGGTTTCAGAGACGAATGAATTGTAAGATTTGTAGTATCCGAAAACAAAGTAAATAAAAATAAAAAAGAACTGAGGTTTTGGAGACGATCTGTTGAAAAATAAACGAACTATAAGAACTTAAAATAAGAACAGAGCAGCAGGAAATACATAGCTCATCATGTTGCTCCTTAGTTATTTTCCTATACAATGCAGATGTAACGTCAGTCAGTCAACCAAAGAAAGCAGTTCTTGCTACCGAGAAAATTCGTTAATGCCATCCTGCATACAATGTGTTGTAATTTGAAGCCACTTTTAATTCGGAAACTGTACATGGGTTTGTGAAAACTGAATGATCAATTTAAAAAAGACGGGTGGGTAATGTCGGGGACATAACCGGAGTGACGTAGGACTATGCAAAGGGGACAGCTTTTGTTAAATATATATTTGAAATATATTGTTTTATTTTCTTCACCTACGTGAATACCTACCTATCTACCTGAAAAATGGATTAGTTTACTGTTTACTCTTTATGAATATGTTAATGGTTCTGAAAAGAACCTTTGGTGTTGTGTTTTTGTTATCACTCGATATTCCCATCTTGTTCGGCTAAACCTTCCTGTTTAGCGATTTGTTGTCACTCGCCACAGCTTTCACAGTTGGAAAATTTCTTCCCATCCAGCTTGTGACATATTTTACAGTAAATTACATTCAATGGCACGTCGCATTACCACCACTCAGTGCCGGATTGGAGGTAATTTTAACCTGTAATTGAACATTTGCGTTGACAGTGGTACAGTGTCGACTTTCAATGTGGGATCATAATTTGGATCTCTATGTTTACAAAAATGTCCAACTAAATAAGTCACATTACATGTCCGTCCAATAAGCTAAATGTCGAACTAATTGTAGATTACTGTACTTTCAATCTGGAAACAATTTAAGAATTGGTGAAAATTGAATAATCAGGAAAGTCCCCAACTATCAATAAGCTCAGAACAACTGCCAAATTCACATACTCATCAAATCCCTGCAAACAAATTATGAAAACATCAATTTGTGTTTTATTTTTATCTTGGATAATGTTTTAGAAAGCATTGAACTTTATTTCCTAAACTCTTTTTTGGAAGGTTTAATGGCCCTGAAAAGCGCCTTGTTTTATGGAATGGTTCCATCTTAGAAAACTTAGTACTCGTGGTTTTGAAAAAAACCATTTCGAACGCCCTCGATGCCGCCTTGTTCTGGATTTGCCACCAAAGCAGTTTGTATAAAGAACAAACTTTTTTCTTCTGCTACCTGATGCCGTTTTGCGATTGCGTTTGCCACTCGCCATTCGCTGCAACTGCCTGTTGTCTTGATGTCCGCCGAACCGAATGTGTTATGTTCCGAATGCAGGTTTTCTTATCGTCGCGAGCAGCTTTGCCAGCTAACTCGATCACTCCGGCGGCCGAAACTATATAACGCCGGCTAGGTGGACTGGTACACAGGTACTAACGCGCTCGACCTAGCTACCTTTTCCGGTGCAATTGGCGGATACACCTACGGGAAATTGCAGACCACCACGGTTCGAGCGAGATTTTGCCTTTCCCTTCTATTTTCCTCCTTTGTTGAGTACACGATGCCGATGCCGTACAACCACACGGGTTTACGGTTTAAAAGAAAATAAGATATTTTTTTGGGGTCCGCGTGTTTTATACTCTAGCGGTACACACTCACAGGATAGAGACCAATCGGCAGACTCAGCCAAAGGGACGGGTCCAACGAGACGAACGAATGAGCGTTAAAAGGGAGCGATGGCAAAAAAATACATTCATTACGATTTGTTCGCTCGTTGGATTCACATACAGACTAAAAAGGGTCCTTTTCAGGATCACAAAAAGTCTAAAGAGTTTATTGTTTTGTTATCACTCGATATCCCCATCTTGTTCGGCTAAACCTTCCTGTTTAGCGATTTGTTGTCACTCGCCACAGCTTTCACAGTTGGAAAATTTCTTCCCATCCAGCTTGTGACATATTTTACAGTATATTACATTCAATGACACGTCGCATTACCACTACTCAGTGTCGGATTGGAGGTAATTTTAACCTGTAATTGAACATTGTCGATGACAGTGGTACAGTGTCGACTTTTAATGTGGGATCATAATTTGGATCTCTATGTTTACAAAAATGTCCAACTAAATAAGTCACATTACATGTCCGTCCAATAAGCTAAATGTCGAACTAATTGTAGATTACTGTACTTTCAATCTGGAAACAATTTAAGAATTGGTGAAAATTGAATAATCAGGAAAGTCCCCAACTATCAATAAGCTCAGAACAACTGCCAAATTCACATACTCATCAAATCCTGGCAAACAAATTATGAAAGCATCAATTTGTGTTTTATTATTATTTTGGATAATGTTTTAGAAAGCATTGAACTTTATTTCCTAAACTCTTTTTTGGAAGGTTTAATGGCCCTGAAAAGCGCCTTGTTTTATGGAATGGTTCCAATTTAGAAAACTTAGTACTCGTGGTTTTGAAAAAAACCATTTCGAACGCCCTCGATGCCGCCTTGTTCTGGATTTGCCACCAAAGCAGTTTGTATAAAGAACAAACTTTTTTCTTCTGCTACCTGATGCCGTTTTGCGATTGCGTTTGCCACTCGCCATTCGCTGCAACTGCCTGTTGTCTTGATGTCCGCCGAACCGAATGTGTTATGTTCCGAATGCAGGTTTTCTTATCGTCGCGAGCAGCTTTGCCAGCCAACTCGATCACTCCGGCGGCCGAAACTATATAACGCCGGCTAGGTGGACTGGTACACAGGTACTAACGCGCTCGACCTAGCTACCTTTTCCGGTGCAATTGGCGGATACACCTACGGGAAATTGCAGACCACCACGGTTCGAGCGGGATTTTGCCTTTCCCTTCACTTTTCCTCCTTTGCCATATCCAACCATGGCTGCTTGTGTTGGTTTGTTGATGTGAGGTGATGCGAAACGATGTGGTGTACGGTTCGGATGAGAATGATCGTTACGGCAGCGGAGAGGGGATTTTTAAGCTGACTGGCTGGCTCGAGAATTACGCATGTGTGAGACTGCGACCAATGTTTCCCTCATTTTTTTCTTTTTCCTTTCCAATCGTGCTTCATTCTATTTCGCTGCTGCTCTGGTTGCCCGTTTTGGTCGGTACGATTTGAGGAGCACAAAATGGACCAATCAAAAATGGGCACATAGTGTATTTGGACAATGCTTGATATTTCACAATTATTCAATTATTTATCTCAAGAAAAATGAAATGTTATTCGTTATGATAGATGCGTAGATATATTTCCTATCAATTGATGCAAAAACCTTTGCGATCTATTGAGAAATGCTCGAGTTATAAGCGTTCCAAATCTTGCATTTTTTCCTACTTGTTCAGTGCCTAGATTTCCATTTCACCCCCTATATCTTCCGGTTAGACGTAGTCCTACGTGAAAACCCCAACCAGTTCAAGAACAAGCATAAACAAAACAAAACAGTTTATATTATATGTCATATTATGTCACTTTAGAATGCATTGGTATTGTGAAAAACTTTTAATAACTCTTTTTTGAATGGTTTAATGGCCCTGTAAAGCGCCGTGTTTTACGGTGGCTGGTTTTGCCACCAAAGCGGTCTGTATAAACAAACTTTTTCTTTCTTCTACCTGCTGCCGTTTTGCGATTGCGTTTGCCACTCGCTGAAACTAGTTGTTGCCTTGACGAGCGCCGAACCGAAGCTGCTCTGTTCTTGATGCGTGTTTTCTGATTGTCGTGAGCAGCTTTGCAAGCCAACTCGAGCACTCCGACGGTCGAAACTCTATAACCGCTGTTAGGTATACTGGTGCTCCGCCACCAATCCGTTCGGCCTAGTTACCCTTGCGGAGCAATCAATGAATGCGACCAACAGGGAACTGGAAACATGCACGGTTCGAGTGAGACTTTGCCTTTCCCTTAACTTGTCCTCCTTTGTTACGTCAACACGTCCACGTTGCTGCTTGTTTTCTTTTTATGATGTGATGCGATGCGATGCTAAACGATGCCGTACAACCACACTGGTTTACGGTTTGAAAGAAAATGAGATATTTTTTTTGGATCCGCGCGCTTTATACTCTAGCGGTACACGCTCACAGGATAGAGACCAATCGGCAGACTCAGCCAAAGGGACGAGTCCAACGAGACGAACGAATGAGCGTTAAAAGGCAGCGATGGCAAAAAAATACATTCATTATGATTTGTTCGCTCGTTGGATTCACATGCAGGCTAAAAAGGGTCCTTTTCAGGATCACAAAATTATCTTCATTCTAAAGAGTTTATTGTTTTGTTATCACTCGATATCCCCATCTTGTTCGGCTAAACCTTCCTGTTTAGCGATTTGTTGCCACTCGCCACAGCTTTCACAGTTGGAAAATTTCTTCCCATCCAGCTTTGTGACATGTTGTACAGTAAATTACATTCAATGCGACGTGCCGAAGCACCACTCAGTGTCGCATTGGAAACGATTTTAACCTGTAATTGAACATTTGCGATGACAGTGGTACAGTGTCGACTTTCAATGTGGGGTCATAATTTGGATCTCTATGTTTACAAAAATGTCCAACTAATTATGTCGCATTACATGTCCGTCCAATTAGCTAAATGTCGAACTAATTGTAAATTACTGTACTTTCAATCTGGAAACAATTTAAGAATTGGTGTAAATTGAATAATCAGGAAAGTCCCCAACTATCAATAAGCTCAGAACAACTGCCAAATTCACATACTCAGCAGATCCTGGCAAACAAATTATGAAAAAATCAAATTGTTTTTTATTATTATTTTGGATATTATTTTAGAAAGCATTGAACTATATTTCGTAAACTCTTTTTTGAAAGGTTTAATGGCCCTGATAAGCGCCTTGTTTTATGGAATGGTTCCAATTTAGAAAACTTTGTACTCGTGGTTTTGAAAAAAACCATTTCGAACGCCCTCGATGCCGCCTTGTTCTGGACTTGCCACCAAAGCAGATTGTATAAAGAACAAACTATTTTCTTCTGCTACCAGCTGCCGTTTTGCGATTGCGTTTGCCACTCACCACTCGCTGCAACTGCCTGTTGACTTGATGTCCACCGAACCGAATGTGTTCTGTTCCGAATGCGGGTTTTGTTTTCGGCGCGAGCAGCTTTGGCAGCTAACTCGATCACTTCGGCGGCCGAAACTATATAACGCCGGCTTGGTGGACTGGTGCACTGGTACTAATGCGCTCGGCCTAGCTACCCTTGCGGGGAACTCCAGACCGACACGATTCGAGCGGGTTTTGCCTTTCCCTTAATTTTTCCTCCTTTGCCATGTCCAGATTTGGCTGCTTGGTTTGGTTTGTTGATGTGTTGTGATGCGAACTGATGTGGTGTACGGTTTGAATGAGAATGATCGTTACGGCAGCGGAGCGGGGATTTTTAAGCTGACTGGCTGGCTCGAGAATTACGCATGTGTGAGACTGCGACCAATGTTTCGTTCTTTTTTTTTCTTTTTCCTTTCCAATCGTGCTTCATTCTATTTCGCTGCTGCTCTGGTTGCCCGTTTTGGTCGGTACGATTTGAGGAGCACAAAATGGACCAATCAAAAATGGGCACATAGTGCATTTGGACAATGCTTGATATTTCACAATTATTCAATTATTTATCTCAAGAAAAATGAAATGTTATTCGTTATGATAGATGCGTAGATATATTTCCTATCAATTGATGCAGAAACCTTTGCGATCTATTGAGAAATGCTCGAGTTATAAACGTTCCAAATCTTGCATTTTTTCCTACTTGTTCAGTGCCTAGATTTCCATTTCACCCCCTATATCTTCCGGTTAGACGTAGTCCTACGTCAAAACGAACTGAAAAAACCACACGACTATATCCATGTTGGATTACCACTGGTGGGGTCCAATCTTAGATCGAAGCGCAGCAAAAGCAAAGTGAACTGGATTGCTCAACAGTCCGATGCCGAATGAAAGTTTGCCTCAGCGAGATCCACTGTTGATACTCTAGGCAAGTATTCCCCTTCACCGTTCTTCTTTTCCTTCGTTCACGGAGACTTTAAATCCTACGATTTCCCCTTCGCTGCTCGTCGATAAGTTGCTCGTTATTGATAGCTCTGTTCGGGAAAGCACACAAATGGACAGAACAAATGTATGGGAAAATGGAAACGCTTAAAGTTTTAATGTATTTTAACCATTAACAAACCAGGAGATTCTAATGTATAGCATATTAAACAAATCTTAGGGAATTTCCGATTCGTTTACTATGTAAATCACCAAAATCCGTTCGCGGCAAAAATAGTTATTAACGTTAACTTTATTTCATAAAAACGTGACCTGTTTTCTGATTTGGCACCCTTAATGAAAGACGTAGTTCTACGTCAAAAAGTCTTCTCTTTCAAATACTTAGGATTGTATTTAAATTCTGCCCTTTCCTGGGATACTCACATTAAACATGTATCGAGTGAAGTTGCAAGTTTATGTGGTCTCATGAATAGAGTACGCTGTTTCACACCAAAAAGAGTTTACAAATGTTTACAAAAATGTCCAACTAAATATGTCGCATTACAGATCCAGTTAGCTAAATGTCGAGCTAAATGTAAATTACTGTACTTTCAATCTAGAAGCAATATAAGAATTAGTGAAAATTGAATAATCGGGGAAGTCCCCAACCTTCAATAAGCTCAGAACTACTGCCAAATTCTAATACTCATCATATCCTGGCAAACAAATTATGAAAAAATCAATTTGTGTTTTATTATTTTTTGGGATATTGTTCTAGAAATCATTGAACTGTACTTCGTAAACTCTTTTTTTGGAAGGTTTAATAGCTCTGAAAAGCGCCGTGGTTTATAGAATGGTTCCAATTTAGAAAACTTAGTACTCGTGGTTTTGAAAAAAAACCATTTCGTACGCCCTCGATGCCGCCTTGCTCTGAATTTGCCAACAAAGCAGTTTGTATAAAGAACAATTTTTTTTCTTCTGCTACCTGCTACCTTCCTTCCTATCCAACATTCTTTGTGTGGACACCGACTGGACAACATCGTTGCTGGACGAGCTGGACGGCGAGGGATCGAGTGCCTTTCTCAAGGCAAGAGGGTGGAGGTGGTAGCGCTGGAGTAGAGTAGAGTAGAGTTTTCAAAGAGCCTTTCTCAAGGCTAGAGACGAATGAACTGCAAAAGTTTAAAGTCTCTATAATACAATACCTTCCTTCCTTCCTTCCGTAACGATCATTCTCATTCAAACCGTACATCACATCGGCTCGCATCACAACACATCAACAAACCAACCCAAGCAGCCATGTCTGGACATGGCAAAGGAGGAAAAGTGAAGGGAAAGGCAAAATCTAGCTCGAACCGTGTTGATCTGGAGTTCCCCGCAAGGGTAGCTAGGCCGAGTGCGTTAGTACCAGTGCACCAGTCTACCTAGCTGGCGTTATATAGTTTCGGCCGCCGAAGTGATCGAGTTAGCTGCCAAAGCTGCTCGCGATAAGAAAACCCGCATTCGGAATAGAACACATTCGGTTCGGTGGACATCAAGACAACGGGCAGTTGCAACGAGTGGCGAGTGGCAAACGCAAAACGGCATCAGGTAGTAGAAAAAAAAAGTTTGTTCTTTTTACAAACTGCTTTGGTGGCAAATCCAGAACAGGGCGGCATCGAGGGCGTTCGAAATGATTTTTTTCAAAACCACGAGTACTAAGTTTTCTAAATTGGAACCATTCCATAAAACAAGGCGCTTTTCAGGGCCATTAAACCTTCCAAAAAAGAGTTTAGGAAATACAGTTCAATGCTTTCTAAAACATTATCCAAAATAATAATAAAACACAAATTGATTTTTTTCATAATTTGTTTGCCAGGATCTGATGAGTATGTGAATTTGGCAGTTGTTCTGAGCTTATTGATAGTTGGGGACTTTCCTGATTATTCAGTTTTCATCAATTCTTAAATTGTTTCCAGATTGAAAGTACAGTAATTTACAATTAGTTCGACATTTAGCTAATTGGACGGACATGTAATGCGACTTATTTAGTTGGACATTTTTGTAAACATAGAGATCCAAATTATGACCCCACATTGAAAGTCGACACTGTAACACTGTCATCGCGAATGTTCAATTACAGGTTAAAATCGCCTCCAATGCGACACTGAGTGGCGCTTCGGCACGTCGCATTGAATGTAATTTACTGTACAACATGTCACAAAGCTGGATGGGAAGAAATTTACCAACTGTGAAAGCTGTGGCGAGTGGCAACAAATCGCTAAACAGGAAGGTTCAGCCGAACAAGATGAGGATATCGAGTGATAACAAAACAATAAACTCTTTAGATTGAAGATAATTTTGTGATCCTGAAAAGGGCCCTTTTTAGCCTGCATGTGAATCCAACGAGCGAACAAATCGTAATGAATTTATTTTTTTGCCTTCGCTCCCTTTTAACGCTCATTCGTTCGTCTCGTTGGACTCGCCCCTTTGGCTGAGTCTGCCGATTTGTCTCTATCCTGTGAGTGTGTACCGCTAGAGTATAAAACACGCGGACCCCAAAAAAATATCTTATTTCAACCCCTAAGGTGCTACTGACATCCAACCGATTCGGTCGTGTTTTTGGCGCCCCTTGGAAAAGAGTATAGAAAAATAGGAGTTTTCTGCTTACAGCCTTTCTTAAGGCTTATTATATGTGCTAACAAGATTTTGTAACAGCTTTGCAGAGCAGCAGAAGGACAAAATCATCATAAGGATAACATATTGCCGCAACGGCGGTTAATTTCTCGTTCTCCCACATCTCTTCCATCATCCGTTGCATCTATTTAACGGCGAAAAAGGGGCGCGCTTTTTAGCGTTCCCCACGCTACTTTTTGCAGGTTCCAGAACTTTCTCGCGGCAGTGATTAGGGGTGTTTCACGTTGCTAGCGTTTGTGTTTTGGGACATGGAAAGTGAGTGCGATAAGAAGTTGGGAAGAACAGTGAAATAGGAAAATAAAAAGAAAATTAATGTGAACTATTTCTAGGAAAATAGTCTGATAGGCTGAAGATCATAATTATAAAAGTGAAAGTAAGGACACTTACTGTTTGTGCTCTTGTGCTTATTTCGTGTGTTTTCTCCCAGTGAGGGCTTTTTCCTGGTCACATCCAGAAGTATTAGCCTTTCTCACAAGGGTTCTAGTGAACAGTTTGACCATTTTGCCGGCTATACCCGGGGTATAGCCAGGCGACAAAATGCCTTCCAGTAGCTCCGGGCCTCCAGGAGGCCGAGCTACCAATCTGTATCAGGGGAAGTCTACCAGGCCGCCCCTCCCAAGGTGGATTGATCCGGAGTGTGTTCCTCTGGAAATTTTACTTCTTCGAGCTAAAGGGGACAATGTCCTCCCCACCAACCCGTTTACTGTCAGCAAAACGATCAACAGTGTGATCAAATCATCTTTAAATGAGGCCAGACCTCAAAGAGACGACAAAAACAGGATCCAATACATCCTTCCAGTACGAAACCAGGAACATTTAGGTAAGCTTCTTGAAATTACTAAATTGATTGACAACACTCCAATTGAGATAATTAGCCATCCGGTACTCAACCAACGCAAATGCGTTGTCACTTGCCGTGATGTTTTAGATTTAACCGAGTCTGAACTGGCAAAGGAGCTTGCAGATCAGAAAGTGATCAACGTCAAGCGAATTACCAGAAAAGATAATGATGCAATAATACCAACTCCGACGCTTATTTTGACAATTCGCGGAACAGTAATCCCCGAATTTATCTACTTCGGTTTCATTCGTGCTGGGACAAGGAATTTTTATCCAAATCCCATGCATTGCTTTCAATGCTTCCGCTTTGGACACACCACTAAACGGTGTAAGCGTGACAATCCACTATGCATTAATTGCGGCCAAGAGCACCAAATAAAAAAGTCAGGAAATAAAATTTGCAAATCTTCTGCATATTGTGTCAACTGCAAGGGTAATCATTCCTCTTCTAGTACGATGTGCCCAGTATGGATAATTGAAAATAAAATTACCAAAATACGTATTGACCAGGGAATTTCCTACAAGGAAGCCCGAGAAATCTTCAATTTCCAGAATAATGAAACTACCTACTCCAGTGTCCTTAAAGACAGACTGGACATTGCTAAATATGCTGTTGGCGGCTGCACACAGTGCAAATGCCAATGCACTTCTAATAATTCCCCTCAGGATGAGAGCCCATCCGTCCATTCCGAAGATGAATCGGTTAACTCAAATGAAGAATCGGAAGAAGATTCGGAAGTATCAGAAGATGAAGAAGAGGAACAGAAAAATATGGAAACCGAAGAAGAACAGAATAGGGAAACTAATGAGGGTTCAGACAATTCAATGGAATATATAGAAATAAAGAAAAAGAATAAAAGGAAAATTTCGAACAAGGGAACATCTTCAGAAGAACATAAGTCTTCTGATGAGGAAAATAAACAAACTAAAGAAAGTCAAAGGAAACGTACACGAAACGAACATACAACTGAAAGAACCAACACTCACAACAACCAAAACACACACGCTAGCAATAGACACTCACACACTAATAATCAACAATCACAGGCTGACAGTTCAAGCCAATCTACTCCAACCAAAAATAACATCAACACTAACAACACTCACAACAGGAAAAATTCTAGCCCCCCAAAGGGTAATAATAGAACAAATAAATAATTTCTTTCATCAAACCTACGCTGTAATCATTACATTATTATAACCTTTACTTTTCAGCATTCTTACAACAATTCTACGATTATCTTAGTTAAATTGAGAGGCCAGGAGTTATCATCCGCTTTATTATTGAAGAGGGTAGAGCGGATGATGCTCCAAATCTCTCATGCTAGATATATGTTATCTATTTCTCACCATACTTTCCATCAAATCGAAAGACCTGGAGCCACCGCCTTATTGAGGGAGAGGTAGGACCGAGGGCGGTCTCTAGGCTTTCACTCATCTATATTATATTTAATCGCATTATTTCTTTAAATAACTTTCACATCATACTCGTAAGACCAGAAACTGACTTTCACCTTATTTTTGGAGATGGTAGGGTGAGTGGCGGTTCCTAGTCTAATATTATATTTTACTCTAAATGCCGGGAGTTGTCCTCCATTTCACTCAGTGGGATGGATGGCGATTCCTGACACTCAATACTTTTTAAATACATATAAATATGTATATGTGTATACATGTACATATAAAATAAAATAAAATTAAATAAAATATATATACATATAAAAAAATGAATAAATTACTGACAAATGCCAACTAACTAATTTACAATTTCAGAAGCCATACCTTCCCACTCCTTCCCCTTTTCCTACCCAGGTCACTCCTCCCTCATCCATTCCTTTTAATCCCACCCAGATCCTTTCCACTCCTTTCCTTCCTGTCCTCCTGAAAAGGGCTTTTTTGTGTTTTTTGTTTTCGGAACACGCCTTTCACTTGAAATCTGGGACAATTGTGCTTCGTTACCGCTTTGGTCCCCGGATCAGTAAATATTTAATTCCCTTTACAGCTTATATTAAATATCTTATGAAGCATAGGATTCCTTCCTACCTTCTTCTTGAATCGAGAGTCGAGCGGACAGATCTGATGGGTGATTTTTTGTTTTTGGTTACTCTTTCGCCAGCCCCCTCTGGGCTGGTTTCATTGTGGCTCTTCACTGGGCTAAAGGCGAATGAACTGCAAAGTTTAAAGCCTCTTAAAAACAAAGAAGAAGAAGAAGAAAATATCTTATTTTCTTGCAAACCGTAAACCCGTGTGGTTGTACGGCATCGGCATCGTGGACGTAACAAAGGAGGACAAGTTAAGGGAAAGGCAAAGTCCCACTCGAACCGTGCAGGTGTGCAGTCCCCGTAGGTGTATCCGCCAATTGCTCAGCAAAGGTAGCTAGGCCGAGCGCGTTAGTACCAGTGCACCAGTCCACCTAGCCGGCGTTATATAGTTTCGGCCGCCGAAGTGATCGAGTTGGCTGGTAAAGCTGCTCGCGACGATAAGAAAAACCGCATTCAGAACAGAATACATCAAGACAACAACAGGCAGTTGTAGCGAGTGGCGAGTGGCAAACGCAATCGCAAAACGGCATCAGGTAGCAGAAGAAAAAAGTTTGTTCTTTATACAAACTGCTTTGGTGGCAAATCCAGAACAAGGCGGCATCGAGGGCGTTCGAAATGGTTTTTTGACGTAGGACTACGTCTAACCGGAAGATATAGGGGGTGAAATGGAAATCTAGGCACTGAACAAGTAGGAAAAAATGCAAGATTTGGAACGCTTATAACTCGAGCATTTCTCAATAGATCGCAAAGGTTTTTGCATCAATTGATAGGAAATATATCTACGCGTCTATCATAACGAATAACATTTCATTTTTCTTGAGATAAATAATTGAATAATTGTGAAATATCAAGCATTGTCCAAATGCACTATGTGCCCATTTTTGATTGGTCCATTTTGTGCTCCTCAAATCGTACCGACCAAAACGGGCAACCAGAGCAGCAGCGAAATAGAATGAAGCACGATTGGAAAGGAAAAAGAAAAAAAATGAACGAAACATTGGTCGCTGTCTCACACATGCGTAATTCTCGAGCCAGCCAGTCAGCTTAAAAATCCCCGCTCCGCTGCCGTAACGATCATTCTCATTCAAACCGTACACCACATCAGTTCGCATCACAACACATCAACAAACCAACCCAATCAGCCATGTCTGGACATGGCAAAGGAGGAAAAGTGAAGGGAAAAGCAAAATCCCGCTCGAACCGTGTTGATCTGGAGTTCCCCGCAAGGGTAGCTAGGCCGAGCGCGTTAGTACCAGTGCACCAGTCCACCTAGTCGGCGTTATATAGTTTCGGCCGCCGAAGTGATCGAGTTAGCTGACAAAGCTGCTCGCGACGATAAGAAAACCCGCATTCGGAACAGAACACATTCGGTTCGGTGGACATCAAGACAACAGGCAGTTGCAGCGAGTGGCGAGTGGCAAATGCAATCGCAAAACGGCATCAGGTAGCAGAAGAAAAAAGTTTGTTCTTTATACAAACTGCTTTGGTGGCAAATCCAGAACAAGGCGGCATCGAGGGCGTTCGAAATGGTTTTTTTCAAAACCACGAGTACTAAGTTTTCTAAATTGGAACCATTCCATAAAACAAGGCGCTTTTCAGGGCCATTAAACCTTTCAAAAAAGAATTTAGGAAATACAGTTCAATGCTTTCTAAAACATTATCCAAAATAACAATAAAACACAAATTGATGTTTTCATAATTTGTTTGCCAGGATCTGATGAGTATGTGAATTTGGCTGTTGTTCTGAGCTTATTGATAGTTGGGGACTTTCCTAATTATTCAATTTTCACCAAATCTTGAATAACAGATTGAAAGTACAGTAATTTACAATTAGTTCGACATTTAGCAAATTGGACGGACATGTAATGCGACTTATTTAGTTGGACATTTTTGTAAACATATACCACTGTCATCGCAAATGTTCAATTACAGGTTAAAATCGCCTCCAATGCGACACTGAGTGGCACTTCGGCGCGTCGCATTAAATATAATTTACTGTACAACATGTCACGAGCTGGAAGGGAAGAAATTTTCCAACTGTGAAAGCTGTGGCGAGTGGTAAACGCAATCGTTAAACAGGAAGGTTTAGTCGAACAAGATGGGGATATCGAGTGATAACAAAACAATAAACTCTTCAAATTAAAGATAATTTTGTGATCCTGAAAAGGACCCTTTTTAGCCTGCATGTGAATCCAACGAGCGAACAAATCGTAATGAATGTATTTTTATGCCATCGCTGCCTTTTAACGCTCATTCGTTCATCTCGTTGAACTCGCCCCTTTGGCTGAGTCTGCCGATTTGTCTCTATCCTGTGACCGTGTACCGATAAAGTACAAAATGCGCGAATCCGCTGAAAAATATCTCTTTCTCTTTCAAATCGGAAATCAGTGTTGGTGGTGGTTGTATGGCATCGTTTCACATCACATCGCATCAACGGATTGGTGCCGGAGCACCAGTATACCTAATAGCGGTTATAGAATTTCGGCCGCCGGAGTGCTCGAGTTGGCTTGCAAAGCTGCTCACGACAATAAGAAAACCTGCCTACAGAACAGAACACATTCGGTTCGATGGCAACAACTAGTTTCAGCGAGTGGCAAACGCAATCGCAAAACGGCAGCAGGTAGAAGAAGGAAAAAGTTTGTTTATACAGACTGTTTTGGTGGCAAAACCAGCCACCGTAAAACTCGGCGCTTTTCAGGGCCATTAAACCTTTCAAAGAAGAGTTATTAAAAGTTTTTCACAATTCCAATGCATTCTAAAGTGACATAATATGACATATAATATAAACTGTTTTATTTTGTTTATGGTTGTTCTTGAACTTATTGGTTTGGGGTCTTTTAAATTGATCATTCAGTTTTCACAATGGTTTCCGAATTAAAAGTGGATTCAAATTACAACACATTGTATGCAGGATGGCATTAACGAATTTTCTCATTACCAAGAACTGCTTTCTTTGGTTGATAACTGATGTTGAAAATTGACTGACGTTACATCTGCATTGTATAGAGACATAACTAAGGAGCAACATGATGAGCTATGTATTTCCTGCTGCTCTGTCCTTATTTTAAAGGACTTTAATCCTGTGTTAATTTACTGTTGGTTTTTAAGAACGCTTATAGCTAGTTTAATTCTCGACAGATCGTAGAGTTCGTCTCCAAAACCTCAGTTCTTTTTCATTTCTATTTACTTTGTTTGCGGAGATACAAATCTTACAATTCATTCGTCTTCGAAACCACAGTTTAAGGTACGGTAATGTGCTCAATAGTGAAATAAAGATAGTGAATAAGCTGATGACCACCTATGCATTCCCTATCACAGCCATCATTTTGATTGTACGATATGTGCATACGCCGAAAGATGCCCGGCGTACAGTACAAAGCCTTCAGAAAAAAATTAAGAATCAACTATGAGATAGTAAGAAAAAATTGATGTGGAGTCGATCTGGCGTAGTGGTAACATCCATGCCTCTCACGCTAAAGATCACGAGTTCAATTCTCACTCCCGACATTCTTCCAAAAATGGAAGTAAAAAGTGACGAACCAGCCAAATGAGTTAAAAATCACTATGATACAGATAAAAAAAAAAGAAAAAATTGAGAAAGTTTGTAAAAAAATGCAAAAACACAACACAAAAGTTCTTTTCAGAACCCCCAACATGTTCATAAAGAGTAAACAGTAAACTAATCCATTTTTCAGGTAGATAGGTGGGTATTCACGTAGGAGAAGAAAATAAAACAATATATTTAAAAAATATATTTAGCAAAAGCTGTCCCCTTTGTATAGTCCTACGTCACTCCGGTTATGTTCCCGACATTACCAACCCGTCTTTTTCAAAACCACGAGTACTAAGTTTTCTAAATTGGAACCATTCCATAAAACAAGGCGCTTTCAGGGCCTTCCAAAAAAGAGTTTACGAAATACAGTTCAATGCTTTCTAAAACAATATCCAAAATAATAATAAAACACAAATTGATTTTTTCATAATTTGTTTGCCAGGATATGATGAGTATGTGAATTTGGCAGTTGTTCTGAGCTTATTGATTTTCACCAATTCTTAAATTGCTTCTAGATTGAAAGTACAGTAATTTACACTTATCTCGACATTTAGCTAATTGGACGGACCTGTAATGCGACATATTTAGTTGGACATTTTTGTAAACATAGAGTTCGTCGTCCAAATTATGACCCCACATTGAAAGTCGACACTGTACCACTGTCATCGCAAATGTTCAATTACAGGTTAAAATTACCTCCAATCCGATACTGAGTGGCGCTTCGGCACGTCGCATTGAATGTAATTTACTGTACAACATGTCACAAAGCTGGATGGGAAGAAATTTTCCAACTGTGAAAGCTGTGGCGAGTGGCAAATGCAATCGCTAAACAGAAAGGTTTAGCCGAACAAGAAGGGGGTATCGAGTGATAACAAAACAATAAACTCTTTAGATTGAAGATAATTTTGTGATCCTGAAAAGGACCCTTTTTAGCCTGCATGTGAATCCAACGAGGGAACAAATCGTAATTGTGAGGTGCGTGAAAGACACAACGTCCTATCCCTCGCAGTTGACAGTATAACAGTGATGTTGATATTATATACTGCCAACACTAGTTAGCCATACATTCGGCATCATTTCCTCTCACAACAGACAACTGTCGAGCCGGTAAGTCATACTCAATATTTATTCCCTGTGTCGGGTGATTTCACTGTAGGTTTATACCGACTACATTGAGGAACCTGTACAGTAAATATATGAATGCTTCACATTGGCGATCCTGCCGGATATTTAAATATGCAGTGAAATCACCCGACATAGAGAAAAAAAATTCTAAAAATATGGCGTGTTGGGACAACCGTCTGTGAAAATAAATGGCGCGTCGGGACAACCGCCAGAGGTAATGCGTGTTGGAATTACCGCTTGAAAAATAGGAGTGTTGGGACAACCGCGTGGAAAAATGGCGCGTCGGGACAACCGCCTGAAAACTGCGTTTTGGGAAACCGCTTGGAAGTGGCGTGTCGGGACAACCGCCTGAAAACCGCGTGTTGGGAAACCGCTTGGAAGAGACGTGTCGGGACAACCGTCTAAGAAAGCTTCAGCAAAAGAATGGTGGCGGAGCAGCCACCCAATGTCGGCGAGTTGGAATGGCTGCAGAAGTGATAATGCGGGTTGGGTTGATAGCATATTAGCTTCCAACTCAATCATCAGGGTTTTCTCCAGAGAAAGTAATGCGGAAAGGAAAATCCAAAGATTTTCGCCCCTATTAGACCGTGGAGGAGCACATAGTCACTGTAATGGTCGAGTGACAGTCTGAAACTAGGGGAAGTTCCGGATTTGACACCGAACGTTACATTGTGGAGAGCATTGTACACCGTTTCATTAATGATAATCAGCTGGATAACCTAAAGTAGAGGTTTTAGCGTGCAGTATATATATATTTTTAAATCATGTATCCACAACTGACATGCCTGCACCAAGAAAGGTTTCAATTCTGTTTCCATTTCTTATTAAGATGGTTGGAATGTATGTATCTTCTCCCGTTAATAACGTGGATATTTGTTCCGGTGTGCAGCGTATGGAGAAACTACGGATATTTTCGTTGCCATTTCCTGGTAGGTTTTTCTATATGCGAGTATTTATAATTTGACTCTGTGGAAATTTAGATGATACAGGAACAAGAAAAGAATAAAAAAACACAAGCAATGAACAATTTTGACAGTTGCGTGTTATCGAGTGCGTACAGTACTTGCTTATACCTATTGAGTGCGTGCAGTACTTACTTAGATCTAGCCCATGATTATATATACAAGTGAAGCAACATCATTACTTCAATAGGAAGAGGATTACGGTTTGTCGAGCGGGGGTTGTTTGTTTTGTTATTGCTAGGGTATGCCATTTTCGCATTTTCACATGCGAGAGCGAGATACGAGAGATGAACTGTGTGAGAATGAAATTCTACAAAATCCTTCCTTCTCTTTAACATAAATTCGAGAATGCCACATGATTGCTTCATCTGGTATATATAGGCACTAGCCAAAGTATACAAAACAAGGCAGTCCATTCCCGCAAGTAGACATCCAATTTGGATGTAAACATATTACGTCAGCATTATCGAACTGCATTTATGGATATCACCCAGAGAATGTGCCGCCATTTTTCGTTCCTTTAAAAAATCATGCTAGTTACAAAAAACCTTTCTGAATTATAAACCGTTTTACAAGTGTTACGCAAATGGTAAGAATAGATAGAGTATGCAGATCAGTATAGACCGTTGGGATTGTAATCAGACAAAATGCACGCAGCAGTACATTTTTTTAATCCGTTCACACTATTTCAAGTATTCTAGAGCGTTGATTGAAGAAATTAAAATAAATTGAAATGACAAATCATGACACAAAAACAGGAAGTGGGTTATATCTATGGTATAACCGCAAGGGTGACGTAGGACTATCGTTGAATTAGAGATCATTTGTATGAAGTTGAATCTGAATTCATTCTGAATGAATGAATATTTGGAGAACTTCGAAAACGAGAGCGTTACGTTGGAGGCACAAGGTTTTATGCATCCAATATTGGATACGGAAATATCCTACTGATGGGGAAGAATAATCTTCAGAAGCTATCCTGTTGATTGCGATTGATTGAAAAACCACAAAACCAAATGTATTTGGTCACAGTGTTACATGGATAGAAAACATTCAATTAAACTCTTTCACATGAATATATTTTGAAAATTCCCAAAGGAACTGGCAGATTATTTTCAGTAACGATTAGATATTTCCACATTTTCCTCGATACTGGAAGCCCACCAGTGGTTAATGCCAACTCGATAACCACCTGTTAATAGCACTTGATTGAAACATATTTGGTCACAGTGTTACATGGATAGAAAACATTCAATTAAACTCTTTCACATGAATATATTTTGAAAATTCCCAGAGGAACTGGCAGATTATTTTCAGTAACGATTAGTTATTTCCACATTTTCCTCGATACTGGAAGCCCACCAGTGGTTAATGCCAACTCGATAACCACCTGTTAATAGCACTTGATTGAAACATATTTGGTCACAGTGTTACATGGATAGAAAACATTCAATTAAACTCTTTCACATGAATATATTTTGAAAATTCCCAGAGGAACTGGCAGATTATTTTCAGTAACGATTAGTTATTTCCACATTTTCATCGATACTGGAAGCCCACCAGTGGTTAATACCAACTCGATAACCACCTGTTCATAGCACTTGATTGAAACATATTTGGTCACAGTGTTACATGGATAGAAAACATTCAATTAAACTCTTTCACATGAATATATTTTGAAAATTCCCAGAGGAACTGGCAGATTATTTTCAGTAACGATTAGTTATTTCCACATTTTCCTCGATACTGGAAGCCCACCAGTGGTTAATACCAACTCGATAAACACCTGTTAATAGCACTTGATTGAAACATATTTGGTCACAGTGTTACATGGATAGAAAACATTCAATTAAACTCTTTCACATGAATATATTTTGAAAATTCCCAAAGGAACTGGCAGATTATTTTCAGTAACGATTAGATATTTCCACATTTTCATCGATACTGGAAGCCCACCAGTGGTTAATACCAACTCGATAACCACCTGTTAATAGCACTTGATTGAAACATATTTGGTCACAGTGTTACATGGATAGAAAACATTCAATTAAACTCTTTCACATGAATATATTTTGAAAATTCCCAGAGGAACTGGCAGATTATTTTCAGTAACGATTAGTTATTTCCACATTTTCCTCGATACTGGAAGCCCACCAGTGGTTAATACCAACTCGATAACCACCTGTTAATAGCACTTGATTGAAACATATTTGGTCACAGTGTTACATGGATAGAAAACATTCAATTAAACTCTTTCACATGAATATATTTTGAAAATTCCCAAAGGAACTGGCAGATTATTTTCAGTAACGATTAGATATTTCCACATTTTCCTCTATACTGGAAGCCCACCAGTGGTTAATGCCAACTCGATAACCACCTGTTAATAGCACTTGATTGAAACATATTTGGTCACAGTGTTACATGGATAGAAAACATTCAATTAAACTCTTTCACATGAATATATTTTGAAAATTCCCAAAGGAACTGGCAGATTATTTTCCAGCAATGATTAGATCTTTCCGGAACTTTCTCGATGCTGAATGGCATCCTAACGAAAAGAGTTCTGCGCGTGTATGTGTCGATCCTTCGCCGTCCACCTCCTCCAGCACGTTAGGCAACGATGTTGTCTTGTCGATGTCCTCACGAAAAATGAATGTGTCTCACCACCGGAATATCGCCTAAGTATGCTTTTTGTGTGTGATTGAATCGAGAGAAAATACCCACCGCCTGTTGCTTGTGAACAGTTGGCCCAATAGTGAACGGTGTGAGCCCTGGGTAAAGATGCCCACCGTGAAATACGCTCCATGGGACCATCTGTCATTCAACAGAGCTGCCAACTAGGTAAAACATAAATGAACTCACACAAAAGAAAAAAAGAAAAGAAAAGCTCGGTAAAGAGTAGTGCCGGCTAACGACTTTCCACCATCAAGGAAGTAGGAAGTGCGCGCCGGAACAAGTGAATTTTAATAGTGCCAGAGTGCATCGAGAGCAAATAGAGAAGATAGAAAAAGATTGTTATAAGAATTAAAAGGTTAGTGGGAAATTGAAAAGGAATGAATTATTAGTAATTTAATATTTAATTTATAGAAATTATAAGAGAAAATATAAGAGCTAAAAAGAAGAAGAGAACCGGAAGAGAGAAAAAAAAGGTAAAGTAGTGTATTGGCGAGAATCAAGACTAAGAAATAATGCGCTGGACAGGTCCTTTCAGCGGGCCTTTTTTTTATATTTCATCTTTTTCTCCGCCGAGACGTGTGGTACCCGCCATTGAGATAAAGGACGTTCGACTGCAATCTCCGCCATTGATAGTCGACGTCGAGTAAGGATACCGGAACCAGAAGAGTCCTATTCACGCTTGGAGGTTACAGCGGGGATTTTATCCGGTTAAACGACGGAGAAAGAAGAGAAAAAAATACACGAAAAGTACTGCAAGTATAAAAGCATAAAATTTTGTGACGTCACAAATAGGACAGAAGAAAAAGGGAGGGAAAATAGGATAGGGTCAGAAGAAAATTAAAGAGTAGATTTAAAAGGAAGGAATTAAAAAAGAAAATTACATTTATCTCCTCTATTGCGGTTTTGGAAATTCCCGTTTTGTTCGGACTCGAAAGGAGTCGCCAGCCCTCGTCCTCGATTGGTCGGCGGAGTTGGCTAGCATTGCTCAACCTTTGAGAGATAGTTGATTGTGGGAGTAGTTGGTGGCTTCAAAGGAATGCGTAGGTCTTGTGGAGAAAGATAAAACCGACACTGCTCCTTTTTGCTGGAGGAACAGCTGTTGTCGAGTGACCGGAAGCAGGTTAAACGACCCTGAGAAAGGAAATCCCTAATTAGAGAGTTTCAAATTGGCGCCCAACTGAAAAAAAAATTGAGAATTATTATTGAATTTTTTTAACAAATCGGTTACATTATCTTTCACCGCGGAGGAGGGAGAAAATACAATAGACTGTTTTGTTTTGGTGCGTTCTCCAAGCGACGAGGGTGAATAACAAGCAATTGCTAGCTCAGGATAAAATAATTGGAATAATTAATGCGCTAGTAGGTTTGCAATTACAGCGAATAATCAGGTTGAAAGTGCCTCGAGTATAGCATAATATACGGTGCTACAACATTGGTTTTGTTGCTTTTCAGAAGATTTACATTCGGTGTAAGCGGGAGGAAAGAAGTGGACGATTATTTGGTGCAAATTGTAGAAATTTTCGAGGTTGTTGGTGATTTTTGGTTGTATAGAGTGGGTCCTAGAACTTCAAAAGCCGTTTTTAAACATTCCTGGAGTCCGGTTAAAACCAATCAGGACTGAGAAGG
Source organism: Toxorhynchites rutilus septentrionalis (assembly GCF_029784135.1). Lineage (NCBI taxonomy): Eukaryota > Metazoa > Arthropoda > Insecta > Diptera > Culicidae > Toxorhynchites > Toxorhynchites rutilus. Next base: position 97,497,595 of record NC_073744.1, read on the forward strand.
GTGAGTACTGGTGGAGATCAGAGTGAGTTTGTACAGGGCACAGACGTTGATCTGGCTGAGGTTCGAACACTCAATACACCCAAGGGACACCACCCACCCCGAAAATTCTCAGCCATGGAATCAGAGTTCCAGATCAAGTATAGGGCTCTCCTGGTTCACCATTTGGATAAAGAAGAAGTTGAATTTGAACTGGAAATTCGGGCAGTTCAGTTCGATAAAACTGAAACTTTATCAGTTCTGCGAAGACGTTTGCGTGAGACACTGAAAAGGGAAAGAGGGGATCCGTTAGAGTTGGATTTTGAGACGTGCCAGACACGTACAGTGGATAACGAGATAGGAATAATAGATGAAAAGGTGAAAGAAATAAGCGATTTTTTGTCAAAGAAAAAAGAGTTCCAAGGTGTCAAGGAGGCACTAGGGACACGTTTAATTCATTATGTGGTTCGATGTTCGATCATTCAGAGAACTGCGGAAAATGAAAACGATTTAGAAGATTTGGATAAACTGCTTGGCAATATTCGCCAACTGTATACCACTTATTTTACGATTTTCACTCCGATTGAGTCCATTAGGAAGGAAGTGATGTTACAAATTTCGAATTCTCTTCGCGATTTACAGTTAGGCTTGGGCTCTGGACAGCGTGTTTCACAGGAAACACAGACAGACGATACTGAAATAGATGAGTATGCGAATAATCAACCTTTGCCATCAAGTTCAGCAGCGAACCAAGCGCGTCGACAGCTTCGATCCGGAGTAGAGTCAACCTTTTCAAACCCGATTGGCTCTCCCAAAGTTGTAAACCCGTCTAGCCAAAGATCAAAAGAAAAAGTCGTAAACAGGTATGATTTAAGAGGGAACAAGGCTCCGAATGCCCTGTCGAAAGTGGATGCTGATCGTTCATCTGATTCTTCTTCGTCTGCATCTCCCGTGCAATCCAAACCAAGGGCTCGTAAGTCTCAACCCCGGCGAGGCAAGTCGGTATCTGAGTGGAATCTGCGTCGTTATGATGGTAGGGATGGAGGTCATGGTCTGATGCGGTTCATAAAGGAGGTTGAATTTTATGCGAGGTCGGAGAATATATCTGAAAGGGAATTATTTCGGTCAGCTGTACATCTATTTTCTGGTTTAGCTAAACTGTGGTTTATGCAAGGGGTAGAGAATGAGGACTTTACGGACTGGCAGGAGTTAGTACGTGAAATGAAGAAGGAATTCTTGGGTCCTGATCATGACCATGTTAGTGAGGTTAGAGCTATTGAGAGGAAACAGCGACCGAAAGAGAAGTTCCAGTACTTCTTTTTTGATATTCAACAAATATTAAATTCTGTTACAAAACCAATTTCCGAAAAGAAGAAGTTTGAGATAATATTTCGAAATTTGAGAGCTGATTACAAAGGTCATGTAGTAGCGGCTCAAATTGATAATTTAGCGGATCTCAAACCTTTCGCTCGAAAACTAGATGCGACCTATTGGTATAAATACGAGTCGCGCAACCAGGAAGAAGCTCCGAATCGAAGTAGAAACCAGGTGAATGAGTTAAAGCTTGTCCATAAACCAAAGGAGAATCGTTCGGTAAAGGTTCATACGGAGACAAAATTGTCTGAGAAGTCGGAGAAAGTTGAAGAAAGTCGGAAATTGTCTCGGATGAGAGCGCCTGAGGAAAACGTAACCGAGGAGAAAGATGTGCCGAATGGGTTAAAGGTATTGCTGGAGAAATATATTCCACCAAAGCTAGGCATGTGCTTTAACTGTCGTCTTCCGGGTCATCACCAATCTGAGTGTGAGCGACCCAAGCATAAGTATTGTTTCAAGTGCGGTTTCCACAATGTGGAGACCACGTCTTGTCCGTGGTGTGCAAAAAACGCCTAAGTGGCCGTCGAGAGGGGTCGACGGCTGGCGAGTATCAGATTAATCCCCCCAGCAAACCCAATATGAGTCTTCAGTCGCTTGGTTATCGGAAAGTTGACAGCGATGAATATAGGCTTTCTGATTTAGAGATTAATGAAAATTTTCTCAGAATAGCTAACGATGATCGACCTTTCGTGAGAGTAGAAGTTTTAAATAATCCACTAATTGGTTTACTAGATAGCGGTGCGAGTCGGAGTATTTTAGGTTTTGGTTCCGATTCGTTGCTGAAATCTTGTAGATTACGTTTGCAACCAGTAAGCATTGATATTTCCACTGCTAGTGGACAGAAATTGGACGTTTCGGGTTGTGTAGAACTGCCGATTACGTTCAAGGGATCCACCAAGATTTTATCAGCACTAGTAATTCCGTCAGTAAAACGCAGGTTGATCTTGGGATCAGACTTCTGGCAAGCGTTCAGTATAGTTCCGACGATTGTGTCAAATGATTGTGCGATTTCTGTGGATGAAATGATTGATCACACTGTGGAGTCCTCATTAACGGAGGAACAATTTCGAAAACTTGAGGAGGTAAAACAATTATTCAAGTCCGCTGAAGTGGGTCAATTGGAGACCACTTCGATGATCAGCCATCGAATAGAACTGTCGGAAGAGGCGAAGAAGCTTTCCCCAGTTCGTATCAACCCGTTTCCGACTTCGCCGGTTAGACAGGAAAAAAATTAAACAAGAGTTGGATAGTATGCTTAAATGTGGGATCATTGAACGCTCCTATAGTGATTGGTCTCTTCGTCTGGTACCAGTGGATAAGCCAGATGGTTCCGTCCGGTTATGTTTGGATGCAAGGAAGCTCAACGAGCGAACTGTCAGGGATTCATACCCACTTCCACACGCTGATAGAATCCTTAGTCGCTTAGGTCCGTGTCATTATATCGCGACAGTAGATTTGTCGAAAGCATTCCTCCAGGTTCCACTTCATCCACGTTCACGCAAGTTTACAGCATTCTCTGTGATAGGAAGAGGGCTGTTTCAGTTCACTCGTATGCCCTTCGGCTTGGTGAACAGTCCGGCAACTTTGTCACGACTGATGGACCGAGTCTTAGGGGGAAGTGAACTGGAACCAAACGTGTTTGTTTACCTGGATGATATCATCGTGGTAAGCAACACGTTTGAAGAGCACCTTGACCGACTGAAAGAGTTGGCGACTAGGCTCAGGGCAGCAAATTTGTCAATCAACCTACATAAGTCCCAGTTTTGTGTCTCAGAGGTGCCCTACTTGGGATACATTCTTAGTAAAAATGGGCTTCGCCCAAACCCAGACCGCGTTGAAGCAATTGTCAATTTCGAACGCCCGAAGTCACTTCGATCGCTGCGCAGATTTCTCGGAATGTGCAATTACTATAGGCGGTTTATATCCACCTTTAGTGAAATTGCACGTCCGCTGACTGATCTATTGAAGGATCAACCGAAGGTAGTAAAATGGAACGACTTGGCTGAAGCAGCGTTTGTCAAGATCAAGGAGTTGTTGATCAGTGCTCCCATCTTGACGAATCCTGATTTTTCAAAGCCATTTTCCGTTCACTGTGACGCCAGTGACTCCGCGATTGCAGGAGTTTTGACACAAAGGGATGAGGATGTCGATAAGCCGGTGGCTTACTTCTCACAGAAATTAGGGTCCACTCAGCAGCGATATGCGGCTACAGAGAAAGAAGCCTTAGCAGTTCTGAAGTCGTTAGAGAAGTTCAGGTGTTACATTGAGGGAACAAAGTTCACGGTAGTCACAGACGCATCCGCTTTGACATTCATCCTCCGTAGTAGTTGGAAAACTTCGTCTCGATTATGTCGTTGGAGTTTAGAACTCCAAAAGTACGACATGGAAATTCTTCATCGAAAAGGGGCAGATAACGTCGTACCTGATGCTCTGTCCAGGGCCGTGGAAGAGGTCAGTGCCAGATCCGCAGAATCCGAATGGTACAACTACATGGTGCACAAGGTTGCTGAAGATCCGGAAAACTTCAAGGATTTCCGATTTGAGAATGGTATTTTGAAGAAGTTCGTCTCCGGTCCAGAAAACATAGACTATCGCTTCGAATGGAAAGTCTGTGTTCCGGCTGTTTTGAAGGAGAAAATCTTGTACGAAGAACACGATGAGGCAGTTCATATGGGTTACGAGAAAACGTTGGCAAAGGTTAGGAGGAAATATTACTGGCCTCATATGGCCAAAGATATAAAATCATACGTACAAAAGTGTACGATCTGTCAAGAAAGTAAGCCGAGTAACCGGTCTCAACATCCTGTAATGGGGCAGCAGAGGATTACTACGAAGCCCTTTCAGATATTGGCTGTTGATTTCATCCAATCGCTTCCCCGAAGTAGGTCAGGAAATTCTCATCTGTTCGTCGTGATGGACCTTTTTTCCAAATATTGTTGGTTATTCCCTCTTCGTAAAATATCCACTACGCTAGTGACCAGAATTCTAGAGGATAATCTGTTCAGACGATATGCTGTACCAGAATGTCTTATTTCGGACAACGCATCCACTTTTTTATCGAAGGAGTTCAAATCTCTCCTTGAAAAATTCCGTGTCCAACATTGGGCTAATGCGCGGCATCATTGTCAGGCAAACCCAGTTGAGAGGCTAAATAGAACCATTAATGCCTGCATTCGAACCTATGTTCGATCGAACCAGACGCTCTGGGACACGCGAATATCAGAAGTGGAACAGGTGTTGAATTCTACGCCTCACAGTTCAACGGAATTTTCCCCGCATAAAATTATCTTTGGGCACGAAGTAGTTGCGAGAGGCGACGAACATCGAGTAGATAGGGAGGAGACAGAAATTTCGGATTCTAAAAGGCTAGAAAACAAGTTACAAATAGATAAATTTATTCGGGACCTTGTGGTCAAAAATTTAGAAAAACAATACCTCAAAAATTCACAATATTACAATTTACGTCGTAAAAAAATGGCTCCAGTGTATAAAGTTGGTCAGACGGTACTGAAACGGAATTTTAAACAGTCCTCTGCTGTGGATAAATACAATGCAAAACTTGCACCGTGTTACACCCCATACACCGTCAAAGCGAGGGTGGGCACTAGCTCGTATGAGTTAATCGATAATACAGGGAAACCATTGGGGGTTTTCTCCTCCGCTGATCTGAAGCCCAGTTCCTAGAAATAAAAAAGAAGGAAAATTGACAGTTAGAAAGAGAATTTGGTCAATTAAAGATTGACGTAAAATATTATGAAAGCACTGGAATAGACGTTGTTTGAAGAACTCCACTTGGCTTCCGGGTACTGCAGACCATGGAAGGTAAGTGTGAGGATCTGAAAGTAAACAAGAAATGGAAAATTGAATTCATGGATTCATGTTTTCACAGCTGATGTTATAACACTTTGAGAATGTGTACGAGTACATACCGAATCATTAAATCCACTTTATTCGCGAAATTTATCGTTTGAGGATGACTCCTGAAAAGTTGAATTGCAACAAAATCGATGAATGGTAAATTAGACCGATAAAAGCAGAACGAACCGCATCTCAACGTCCGTAGCGCTAGGACGAGATTATTTTTCGCGATTTGACTTGATTTGAGAGAGGAGGCAATGTAATTAATAACACTACTGACAGCTGTTTGGGTTCATGCGATGAACACATCAACACTTAATGAACATCGTCTTATTGCTCTTACAAAATAAGGAAGAGAATGCTAAGGGGATGCAAAAAAATAAAACCACGATCATGATTTTTTCCAGTATTAACTTAGGATGAAAAGGTATGAAGATAAAGTCGTTCTGGTAATTGATACTCAAAATTAACAAGAATGTTATTTTGAAACCGTCGGAGGGGTAATGTAACCGTTGGTCCCAAGCATTAATTTGGGCTCTACCCAAATAATAGATCCCAACATAATGTTTCAATAAAATCGCCATAAATACCCACCGCCTGTTGCTTGTGAACAGTTGGCCCAATAGTGAACGGTGTGAGCCCTGGGTAAAGATGCCCACCGTGAAATACGCTCCATGGGACCATCTGTCATTCAACAGAGCTGCCAACTAGGTAAAACTTAAATGAACTCACACAAAAGAAAAAAAGAAAAGAAAAGCTCGGTAAAGAGTAGTGCCGGCTAACGACTTTCCACCATCAAGGAAGTAGGAAGTGCGCGCCGGAACAAGTGAATTTTAATAGTGCCAGAGTGCATCGAGAGCAAATAGAGAAGATAGAAAAAGATTGTTATAAGAATTAAAAGGTTAGTGGGAAATTGAAAAGGAATGAATTATTAGTAATTTAATATTTAATTTATAGAAATTATAAGAGAAAATATAAGAGCTAAAAAGAAGAAGAGAACCGGAAGAGAGAAAAAAAAGGTAAAGTAGTGTATTGGCGAGAATCAAGACTAAGAAATAATGCGCTGGACAGGTCCTTTCAGCGGGCCTTTTTTTTATATTTCATCTTTTTCTCCGCCGAGACGTGTGGTACCCGCCATTGAGATAAAGGACGTTCGACTGCAATCTCCGCCATTGATAGTCGACGTCGAGTAAGGATACCGGAACCAGAAGAGTCCTATTCACGCTTGGAGGTTACAGCGGGGATTTTATCCGGTTAAACGACGGAGAAAGAAGAGAAAAAAATACACGAAAAGTACTGCAAGTATAAAAGCATAAAATTTTGTGACGTCACAAATAGGACAGAAGAAAAAGGGAGGGAAAATAGGATAGGGTCAGAAGAAAATTAAAGAGTAGATTTAAAAGGAAGGAATTAAAAAAGAAAATTACATTTATCTCCTCTATTGCGGTTTTGGAAATTCCCGTTTTTTTCGGACTCGAAAGGAGTCGCCAGCCCTCGTCCTCGATTGGTCGGCGGAGTTGGCTAGCATTGCTCAACCTTTGATAGATAGTTGATTGTGGGAGTAGTTGGTGGCTTCAAAGGAATGCGTAGGTCTTGTGGAGAAAGATAAAACCGACACTGCTCCTTTTTGCTGGAGGAACAGCTGTTTGCGAGTGACCGGAAGCAGGTTAAACGACCCTGAGAAAGGAAATCCCTAATTAGAGAGTTTCACTTTGAATCGGTCCTTCGCCCGAGATATTAATGGGACATCATGGTCGCGGTCAGGAATTGAAAGGTAACGAATAGCTCTATCGGTTACAATCTTCGTAACGAGCCGATCGAATGGTAGCTGCCCACTTTCCGCCATAACAGCGAGAGTGGGACTTGTAACAAAGGCACCGATGGCTATCTTTATTGCCTTATTATATACCGGTTCGATCGTTTTAAGCGGTTTTTCGCCTCCTCTCCTCTGCTCTGCTCTGCACCTCTGCTGAATATGCTTACTCCATAGAGAATTTTTGGAATTAACCAAGCGTTTACTATTCTTAAAAGAGATTTCCTATGTCCGGAAACTAGGTTGCCAGAAATTGCCTTCAATAAATTTAATCTGTTTCGGGCTTCTTTTTTTATCGCCTGAACATGTGGCAAGAAACTATGGTTACTCCGAGTATTTTAAGAGTTTTGACTGAGGGGATTTGGGTTTCGAAAATTCTGGGGTTGGAAATTTTGAAGTGAGCTTTTGGACTACATATATGAAGAACTTTAGATTTTTCCGGAGATATTTCGAAACCAAGATTTTGGGCCCAGTCTAGAACGGAATCAATTGCTCTCTGAAGTCTTTTCCTTGTTGCTGAAGCAGCGACGCTAACTGAAACTAGCACAATGTCATCTGCATAAACAAGGATTTTTACATTATCAGGAATTTTTGCAAAAAGGGATTGCATAATGACCAAGAAGAGGGTTGGTGATATAACCGAGCCCTGGGGAATTCAATTTTCTTGGATTTTTAGTGAAGATTTTGTGTTGTTGACTATGGTTCTAAAGGTTCTATTTTCTAGGAAACTTTTAATATAAAAACCTAGTCTTCCACGGATCCCCCAGTCGAAGAGACTCCTCAATACTGGGTACCTCCATGCTCTATCAAATGCCTTGCTAAGATCAAGTGAGGCCACATCTGCGTGGTGATCTTTCTCGATAACGTCATGTACAATAGCCTCTAATTCTTCGAGGTGAACTTCTGTGCATTTTCCCGCACGAAAAGCGAACTGTCTTGGATCTAGTAGCTTATTAGACTCTAAGAAGGTCTTTAAGCGTCGATTAACTATCCTTTCTAGAACTTTTCCGACACAACTCAAAGGGTTCCAGAAGATGTTGGTTTTTGTCGGGTTTCGGAAGTGAAACTATCAGACCTTCTTTCCAGCAATTGGGAATATTCCCGCTGGACCATACCTTATTGTAAAGTTTCAATAAGACTTTTTTTCCAAGGTAGGTCAGATTTCTCAACAAAGGATAGCTAATCTCGTCTGGTCCTGCAGAGCCTTCTTTCGCTCTACCAAGTGCCCATTCAAGATCAATGATGGAAAAATCCCTGTTGTAATCAAACTCAGAATCGGAGTTGAAGTCAACGAGTTCATTTTCACATTCGGCTTTTCTGGTTTGGAAAAGACATTTGTAGTTATGGTTGGACGAGGCTTTGGCAAAATGTTCTCCAAAAGCTTCTGCTATTGTTTTACGGTCAATAGTATATTGACCATCAATAAGGAGATTGTATTGGTTTCTTCTCTTTTTGCCGTTTAGCCTTCCAATTTTGCTCCATAACTCTTTTGATGACGTTTGAGGGTTGATGTCCTCGACAAACTTGGTCCAATTGTCCTGTTTGGCTCTGAAAATGGCAGACCTAGCTTCGCTTCGCGCCTTCTGGAATTCCTTCAACAGAATAGGCTTGAGCGGACTGTTTGAGTTGGTGTTCCTCAATTTTCTTAACGCCTTTCTTCTGCATTTAATAGCAGTTCCGACCTCGGGGGTCCACCAAGGGACGCACTTTTTTCCAGGATTTCCACTGGTTCTTGGTATGTGCAATAAAGCAATTTCAAGGATGGTCTGAGAAAAGCTTTCTGCAGACCAATCCTGTCTGACTGAGAGGCGGTTTTCAGTATCTAACTGGTAACTAGGGTACTTCCGGAGAAGACTGACCAAGGGAAATAATAATGGAGAAGTGATCACTATAACAGTTGTCTTCATAAACGTTTCATAATAGCTTCGAAACAAGTTGACTAGAAGCGATAGTGAGATCAATGGCGGTTGTGAGACCATTAGAAGAGTGTAATCTGGTATGTTGACCATTATTTAAAATGTGAAGGGAGTGATCAGAAGTGAAATCCTCAATTATCTCTCCTCTTCGATCGAGGTGTGTACTACCCCAAGTATGAGAGTGAGCGTTAAGATCACCTGTAATTATAAATGGGGGACGGCGAAGCTGGCTCACTAGATGATCCAATTGACCACCAAGTGTAGCCAAGTCAGCATGATGTGGGATGTACAGGCTAACAACTGTAACTGCAATTGGGAATTCAGCTAAAATTTCTATTGCTTGCATTGAAGTGTTGAGTTTAAGGAGTTTATGGGGGGACCCGGTTTTAATTGCAATTGCAACCCCGTTTGAAGATGGGGTGGGGCCTTCCTTAAAATATGTTACATTATTTTTTATGTAATCTGAAGAAAAATTACCAGGAGTCATTGTTTCCTGAATACAAAGAATAATGGGATTAATTTCGGAAATTAATAGTTGTAAATCAGTAAGTCTACTTCTGAGACCTCAAACGTTCGATTGGACGGCTAAATTGTTAAAAATTTTCCAATTATTTTTGGTGGGATTGTTAGCCATTTATGAAGAGTTGTTTCTAGCTGGGGCAGATGTACTGTTACCAGAAGTGGATGGCTTTAGCGTCATTTTGTCAAAAGATTGGTCTATTTCCATATTTGTTTTCATTTGTGTGTTGCTGGGTCCGATTATAAGTGGTTCTTTATTAGTTTATTTTGTTTTTGGTGGAGTTTTCATGTGTTCTCTAGTCGGAGTCTTTTTTGCCGGTTGTTGTCCGTTGTCAATCGTTAAATGTCGTTTGTGTTTTTTTTATCGTTTTTTGTTCATGTATATGGTGTGTTCTGGTTGTTCAGTGTTAATTCCGATGTTAGTATTTTCACGATCGCTTTCTGTGTCCATTTCGGTCAAAGATTCATTAGCACATAGCAAATCAATTTTTTTATTAAGATCCCCTTGACAAAATGAAGCCGTTGGACTTCCTTTTCGTCCTGGTAAAATTGGCATTTTCTGTTGAAAGATCCATGCTCATTGTTTTTGCATCTAAGGCAAAAAACTGGTTTGTCGCATTTGGTATCTTTGACAATTTTGTGCTCTTCGCCACAAGTTCCACAAAGTGGTTCGTTTCTTGGGCAACGCAATTTTGTGTGTCCGATATTCCAGCACTTATAACAGAGCATTGGCTCTGGTATAAAAGGTCTGGTTGCCACTCTTAGTAGACCAAATTTAATAAATTGTGGAGGAACAGTACCCAAAACCGTCAATATTAAAGTAGGAAGAGGAATTACTTCACCATCCTTACCCTTTTTAGTCATACGATGAATTTTCGTTACATTTTTATCGCTTAGTGAATTCATAAGGTCTTTTTCAGACAATTCTATGGCTTCCCAGCAAGTAACGACGCATTTAGAATAATTGCGCGTTGGATGGTAAATGACATTAATTTTTGTACCGTCAATTAATTCCTTCAGAGAAAGAAGGATTTCAACATGTTCGGGATTTCTCACCTTCAACACGTATCGGGATCGGTTTTCTTCGGTGTGGGCGTTTTCAATATCACCCTTCACCGCATCTTGGATGGTTTTCCCAATTATAAACGGGTTCTTTGGAAGTTTACAACCTTCCTCTGCCTGGAGCAAAAGGAAATGTGCTTGCCCGAACTCGCCGTTTGGGTCCATAAAAAGTGGAACTGTATAATTATAATTGTTGCGCCTTTTATTTAAGGTGGTACCGCGCCACCACTGCTTTTAGCCGCCATAATGACGGCTGGGCTAATCGACCCACTGAGTTTTTAATATGGTATTTATTGATGAGATAGAATGAGAAAAATGGTTTCGCTTACCGCGTACCTGAAGATAACAACCAGTGATTAACCGAGATCTCTGGTTATCGCCGTAGAAACACCTCAATACCACGAAATGAAAAAACAGCCTTCGGAGAGGCCCTCTGGCACTCACTAAACTGGATCACCAATATATTCTCTTCTTTTGGTTTTCTTATAACTTCGCTTATAATTTTCTTTTTCTATTCTTTCTTTTTATTTCAAATTCACTGAGTCTTAATACAGACTTTTGCAGCACTTTTTCTCACTCAAACACAGCACAACACAACGCAGCGCAAATTTGGCGGGAAAACGGCTTTTGAAAATAAAAAGGTAAGAAGAAAACGTTAGTGGGTAGAACTTGAATCAAGCAATACCCGTCCATTTCGCTGCTGCTCTGGTTGCCCGTTTTGGTCGGTACGATTTGAGGAGCACAAAATGGACCAATAAAAAAGACGGGTGGGTAATGTCGGTGACATAACCGGAGTGACGTAGGACTATACAAAGGGGACAGCTTTTGCTAAATATATATTTTAAATATATTGTTTTATTTTCTTCTCCTACGTGAATTCCTACCTATCTACCTGAAAAATGGATTAGTTTACTGTTTACTCTTTATGAACATGTTGGGGGTTCTGAAAAGAACCTTTGGTGTTGTGTTTTTGCGTTTTTTTTTACAAACTTTATTCTTGATTTTTTTCTGAAGGCTTTGTACTTATGAAATGTTCAACGCCGGGCATCTTTCGGCGTATACACATATCGTACAATCAAAATGATGGCTGCGATAGGGAATGCACAGGTGGTCATCAGCTCGTTCACTATCATATATTTCACTATTGAGCACATTACCGTACCTTAAGCTGTGGTTTCGGAGACGAATGAACTGTAAGATTTGTAGTCTCCGCAAACAAAGTAAATAAAAATGAAAAAGAACTGAGGTTTTGGAGACGAACTCTACGATCTGTCGAAAAATATACGAGCTATAAGCGTTCTAAAAACCAACAGTAAATACAGGGACGGATGAACTTCGGATTAAAATCCTTTAAAATAAGAACAGAGCAGCAGGAAATACATAGCTAATCGTGTTGCTCCTTAGTTATTTCTCTATGCAATGCAGATGTAACGTCAGTCACCGAGAAAATTCGTTAATGCCGTCCTGCATACAATGTGTTGTAATTTGAAGCCACTTTTAATTCGGAAACCATGTATGGGTTTGTGAAAACTGAATGATCAATTTGAAAAACCTCAGCCACCAATAAGCTCAAGAACAAGCATAAACAAAATAAATCTGTTTATATTATATGTCATATTATGTCACTTTAGAATGCATTGGTATTGTGAAAAACTTTTAATAACTCTTCTTTGAATGGTTTAATGGCCCTGAAAAGCGCCGTGTTTTACGGTGGCTGGTTTTGCCACCAAAGCAGTCTTTATAAACAAACCTTTTTTTTTCTTCTACCTGCTGCCGTTTTGCGATTGCGTTTGCCACTAGCTGAAACTAGTTGTTGCCTTGATGAGCGCCGAACCGAAGCTGCTCTGTTCTTGATGCGTGTTTTGTGATTGTCGTGAGCAGCTTTGCAAGCCAACTCGAGCACTCCGACGGTCGAAACTCTATAATCGCTGTTAGGTATACTGGTGCTCCGGCACCAATCTGTTCGGCCTAGTTACCCTTGCGGAGCAATCAGTGAATGCGACCAACAGGGAACTGGAGACCTGCACGGTTCGAGTGAGACTTTGTCTTTCCCTTAACTTGTCCTCCTTTGTTACGTCCACACGTCCACGTTGCAGCTTGTTTTCTTATTATGATGTGATGCGATGCGATGTTAAACGATGCCGTACAATCACACTGGTTTACGGTTTGAAAGAAAATGAGATATTGTTTTGGGATCCGCGCGTTTTGTACTTTAGCGGTACACGCTCACAGGATAGCGACAAATCGGCAGACTCAGCCAAAGGGGCGAGTCCAACGAGACGAACGAATGAGCGTTAAAAGGGAGCGATGGTAAAAAAATACATTCATTACGATTTGTTCGCTCGTTGGATTCACATGCAGGCTAAAAAGGGTCCTTTTCAGGATCACAAAATTATCATTAATCTAAAGAGTTTATTGTTTGGTTATCACTCGATATCCCCATCTTGTTCGGCTAAAGCTTCCTGTTTAACGATTGCGTTTGCCACAGCTTTCACAGTTGGGAAATTTCTTCCCATCCTGCTTATGCCATGTTGTACAGTAAATTACATTTAACGCGACGTGTCGAAGCACCACTCAGTGTCGCATTGGAGGCGATTTTAACCTGTAATTGAAAATTTGCGATGACAGTGGTACAGTGTCGACTTTCAATGTGGGGTCATAATTTGGATCTCTATGTTAACAAAAATGTCCAACTAAATATGTCGCATTACATGTCCGTCCAATTAGCTAAATGTCGAACTAATTGTAAATTACTGTACTTTCAATCTGGAAACAATTTAAGAATTGATGAAAATTGAATAATCAGGAAAGTCCCCAACTATCAATAAGCTCAGAACAACTGCCAAATTCACATACTCATCAGATCCTGGCAAACAATTTATGGAAAAATCAATTTGTGTTTTATTATTATTTTGGATATTATTTTAGAAAGCATTGAACTGTTTTTCGTAAACTCTTTTTGACGTAGGACTACGTCTTTCATTTCTATACCGGGGTGTAAAATCAAAGTTTCGAAAACGAAAGCGTTACGCCGGAGACCGAGATTTTGAGCATTAATAGCTTCTAAACAACTGAACGAAATGGTATGATGAACACTTCATTCGAAAGATAAAATGTCTACGCGTTATATACTTGTTACTTTTTGATCCAAAAACTTGTTTCAATAGTCTTAAAATTGCTTTCAAAACAGGCTATTGAAATCACCAATCGGTATATAAGCGAGCGCCACTCGGAAATCCACTCAGTTCTAGTTGAACAGCGATTGGAGCATGTTGTCGCTGTTGTGGTGAAGCTCTTCGTTTATCATAAAAGCGCTGTCACCAAGAGCCTGTTTGTGCACCTTAGGCCAGAAGGGAATCCATCAGGAGGAGAGTGATGCCGCAAATGGTTCCCCGGGAAGAGATCGGAGCAGCCGCCACACACACACATACACGCGCGGAACTCTTCGTTTGGATGCCATTCATTATTATATTCTGTTCATATCGAACAGTTGTCTACTTCCATCCCCCGTGGATCCCCCATCTACGCCAAAGAATATATCAGATAATGAACCTCCTCCTGAAGAGCAGGAGGATGAAACAGAAGATGAGGAGGAAAATTCTGTATACGAGATAGAAAGCTCTGAAGATGAGGAAAAAGACGAGAAGCAGGATTTTCGTCTAAAAGAATACCCTGATGGCGCCAAAGGCCCATTTATCGTATACTTTAGACGAAAATCCAAACCTCTTAACGTCATTCGCATCTCAAAAGAGTTGACACAGAAATTTTCCGAAATTACCGAGATTACTCGGATGGGGCCAGACAAATTACGAGTTGTCGTCTCCAGCAGAACCCAAGCGAATGAAATAACGTGCTGTGATCTCTTTGCGATCGAGTATCGCGTATACGTACCCTGTTGCAACGTTGAAATAGACGGTATAATAAACGAAAAGGGTTTGACTCGAAAAGAGATACTCGATGGTATCGGTCGCTTCAAGAACTCTTCACTTAAAAGTGTGAAGATTCTTGCATGCGATCGACTGAAATCTGTGTCACTTAAAAATGACAAACGAGTCCTCAATCGGACAAACTCTTTTCGTGTGACATTTGAGGGTTCCGCCCTTCCTAACTACGTTGCAATAGGTGCACTTCGGTTACCTGTTCGGTTGTTTGTACCCCGGGTAATGAAATGCAACAAATGTATGCAACTCGGTCACATGGCCGCCTATTGTTGCAACAAAAAACGTTGCGCAGATTGTGGAGAGAGCCATGATGAGAATTCTTGCCCGAAAGAGCGCAAGTGTCTTCATTGCGGCGGGACTCCTCATGATCTTACTCAATGCCCGGTGTACATACAACGAGGGGAAAAAATCAAGCGTTCCTTAAAAGAACGTTCCAAGCGGACTTATGCAGAAATGCTTAAGAGTCCCGTTTCAACGACTCAGGATAATCCCTACTCCATTCTGCAGAACGACGAGCCTGTTGCTGACGCTCCCAATGCAGGAAGTTCCGGTACATCGCAGGGTGCCATCAGGAAAAGAAAAATTACTTCTTTTCCATCACTCCCCAGAAAGAAAACCGAAACTTCCCAAGTTGGAATGAAAACTCGAATCGAACGTGCTGAGAATAGACCGAAGCAAGGACCTCCTGGTTTAAGCGGTTCTTCTACGCACCAGGGGTCCTCAGCACTTCCCGGAGCAGAGCCCAACACGTCTGTTCCTTTTTCGCGGTCGAGGCAACAGCCACAATCTGGCTTGCTTGCGCTTACTGACCTGGTGGACAATATTTTAAATGCTTTAAATATAAATGACCCTCTTAAAAGCATAGTATTATGTTTGCTTCCGATTGTGAGAACATTTTTGAAAGAAAAATGTGGTTTTTTAGCAGCGTTCATTTCCCTCGATGCCTGATTCAGTGCAAGAGGTCAAGGATTTGACCACTGTAATACAGTGGAATTGCAGAAGCATTATTCCTAAACTAGAGCAGTTTAAATTTTTAGTTCACAGCTCTAACTGTGATGTATTTTCTCTCTGTGAAACATGGCTTTCTTCAGCCGATGAGCTGAATTTCCACGATTTCAACATTATTCGCCTCGATCGAAATGACTCGTTTGGTGGCGTACTATTGGGGATTAAAAAATGTCACTCCTTCTATAGAGTCACTCTCCCATCGATGACAGGCATTGAAGTTGTCGCTTGCCAGACACAAATCAATGGCAAAGACCTCTGCATTGCTTCGATATATATCCCTCCCAGAACTACGGTAGGCCGCCATCAGTTCTTTGATACTATCGAGGCAATGCCGGAGCCGCGGGTAATCTTAGGTGATTTTAACTCCCATGGAACAGCATGGGGATCACTCTACGATGACAACCGTGCCACTTTGATTTATGATCTGTGCGACAACTTCAAATTGACAGTTTTGAATACTGGGGAAGCAACCAGAATAGCCAACCCTCCTGCACGGGCAAGCATGCTAGACATATCTCTATGCTCTTCTTCGTTATCCCTGGATTGCATGTGGAAGGTAATCCAAGATCCGCACGGTAGTGATCACCTACCAATAATTTTATCGATCGCTAATGAATCAAGCTCTCGTGAGTCAGTCAATATTTCGTATGACCTCACGAAGAATATTGACTGGAGAACATTTGCGGAAATAATATCTGAAGCAATTGTTTTAATGCATGAACTTCTTCCACTCGAAGAGTATAACTTTATATCGAGTTTGATTTACGAAAGCGCATTTCAAGCTCAAAAGAAACGTGTACCGGCTACCACTTTCCGACGTCGTCCTCCATCACTTTGGTGGGACAAGGAGTGTTCAAAGGTCTACCTTGAAAAATCATCCGCTTTCAAAAAATTCAGGAAAACTGGATTAGTGGAATGGTTTCTAAAGTACCAAGCTCTAGAAGCCAAACTAAAAGGTTTAATTAAAGCAAAAAAGCGTGGATATTGGCGGAAGTTCGTCAATGGTTTGTCAATGGAGACCGCTATGAGCACTCTTTGGAATACGGCTAGGAAAATGCGTGGCTGGAACCATACAAACGAAAGTGAGGAATACTCTGACCGTTGGATTTTTAACATTGCACAAAACGTCGTACGCGACATTCCACTTCAAAGCGATTATGAGAATTTTTCGATGGTGGAATTCTCAATTGCCCTCATGTAACTCATGTAACAATTCAGCTCCGGGGTCGGACAAGATTAAATTCAACTTGTTGAAGAATCTTCCCGACTTGGCAAAACAGCGTTTGCTGAACTTGTTCAACAAGTTTCTGGAGCTGAATATTGTCCCGCATGACTGGAGACAAGTGAGAGTGATAGCCATACGGAAACCCAACAAGCCGGCTTGCGATCACAACTCGTATAGGCCGATTGCAATGTTATCCTGTATTCGTAAATTGTTAGAGAAAATGATTCTACTTCGTTTGGACAAGTGGGTCGAAACAAACAATTTGCTGTCAATTACGCAGTTTGGCTTCCGCCTAGGTAGAGGGACAAATGATTGTCTCGCGCTGCTATCTTCTGAAATTAAAATCGCATTTGCTCGCAAAGAACAAATGGCTTCCGTTTTTCTCGATATCAAATGGGCATTTGATTCAGTTTCCATGGAAATTCTCTCAGAGAAGCTTCATAATCGTGGACTTTCACCAATTCTTAATAATTTCCTGTACAATTTACTGTCAGAAAAGCACATGATTTTCTCTCATGGCAGCTAGAAATCTTCTCGTTACAGTTTTATGGGCCTACCACAAGGCTCCTGCCTAAGCCCCCTCTTGTACAGTTTTTACGTCAATGATATGGATTATTGTCTAACTAGAGACTGCACGCTGAGACAACTTGCAGACGATGGAGTTATTTCCATCACGGGTACTAATCCCGTCGTTCTGCAAAAGTCGTTGCAAGATACCCTGAACAATCTGTTCACGTGGGCCCTCAAGCTGGGTATCGAATTCTCTACGGAGAAAACTGAAATGGTCGTTTTTTCTAGGAAGCACGAACCCGCCCAATTCCAGCTTCACCTATCCGGCAAAACGATCCAACACTCTATGTTTTTCAAATACCTGGGTGTATATTTTGATTCTAAATGTACCTGGGGGAGACACATTGCGTATTTGAAACAGAAATGCCAGCAAAGAATCAATTTTCTCCAAACAATTACCGGAACATGGTGGGGTGCCCATCCAGGAGACCTTATTCAGTTGAACAAAACAACGATATTATCAGTGTTAGAATATGGCAGTTTTTGCTTCCGATCAGCTGCCAGGATTCATATTCTCAAGCTGGAGAGAATACAATATCGTTGCTTGCGTATAGCCATGGGGTGTTTGCATTCGACACATACGATGAGTCTCGAAGTTTTGGCAGGAGTACCCCCGCTTACTCTTCGGTTCACAGAATTATCCTACAGATTTCTCATCCGTTGCAAGATCATGAATCTATTGGTAATTGATAACTTCGAAAATCTACTCCAACTGACTCCTCAGTCAAGTTTTATGTCTTTATACCATGAGTACCTTACACACGACGTGCACCCTTCACCAGGCATCTCCAACCAAGTTTGCTTCCCTTACTTCTGCAATTCCTCTGTCATTTTTGATCTGTCCATGCGACAAAAAATCCATGGAATCCCAGATCACCTACGCTCCGATTCTATTCCGCCGATATTTTCGGTAGAATATGGGAAAGTTGGATCTGATAAAATGTTCTTTACTGACGGTTCATTCATAAACGGGTCCACTAGCTTCGGCATCTTCAATCCAGTGCCTCTTTCAAACTCAAAGATCCTTGTTCCGTGTATGTCGCTGAACTGGGTGCGGTATATTACGCATTAGGGATCATTGAAACATTGCCCATCGACCACAATTTAATTTTTTCAGACAGTCTCAGCTCAATAGAGGCAATCCGCTCAATGAAGGTTGATAAACGCTCATCTTATTTCTTAACTAGAATTTGACAACTATTGAGTGTTTTGGTCGAAAAATTATTCAAGATTACCTTAGTATGGGTTCCCTCTCATTGCTCGATTCCGGGGAATGAGAAAGCGGACTCGCTAGCTAAGGTGGGCGCTTTAGAAGGCACACTTTTTGAAAGGCAAATTGCTTATAATGAATTTTTCCACATTCCTCGTCAGTATACGCTCGTAAGTTGGCAGCGCATGTGAAGTGGTGATGAGTTCGGTCGTTGGTTACACACGATTATCCCTAAGGTCTCGACGAGTGCATGGTTCAAGGGATTGAATGTAGGTCGTGATTTCATTCGCGTGATATCTCGGCTTATGTCCAATCACTACAACCTAAACGCGCATCTCTATCGCATTGGGCTCGCAGCAAACAATCTTTGTGATTGTGGCGATGGCTACCACGACATCGAGCATGTTGTCTGGTCGTGTATCCGGTTCCATGCTGCTCGCTCTCAGCTCTCTAGAGCACTGAGAGCACGTCTGCCTTGTGCCGTGCCGGATATCCCCGTCCGGGATATCTTAGGTAGCCGGGATCCTGATCTTCTGCTTCATCTATACCTGTTCCTCAGAAACGCCGATGTCAACGTTTAATGATGTTTCCTTCGTTGTGTCCCCGTTTCATATCCCTCCTATCCGATCGATAAACTTTTACTTAGTCGCGGCAATACATACACACACTCTTTACAGATGCACGGGCCGAAGGTTGTGCAGTCCACTGATTATTCAACAAGAGCCAAAGGTTGTACCGCTCATGACAACTCTACACGAGCTGATGATTGCGCTGGCTAGTGACCATTCTATCCTGGATTCCTCGAGTCGAGAAAGACGCACCACGCTAGATATGGGGTACAGACTAGGGGTGCGTTGCTGATTAATGGTCAGCTGCATACCAATAGGAAGTATCCCGTGTCGGGCACACGTACAGAGCATTGGAGACAGCAACATCCCAATTACGAAAACACTTGTAATACTAACCTCGAGCCAACCGCGAGTAATCGGTTACATATTACTAACATAGTCTAAGCAAACATTGTCAAAATATTGAACTCCCGGCCCCGTTAGGCTGACGCCATATGAGCCTTAATAAAATATATATTTTGGATAAAAAAAAAAGAGTTTATTCTAATGTTTTCTATCCATATGACACTACAACCAAATACATTTGGTTTTGTGATTTTTCAATCAATCGCAATTAACAGAAAAGATTCTGAAATTATTCTTCCCCATCAGTAGAAAATTTTCGTATCCAATATTGTATGCGCGCGCAACGGAAAGTGTTTCGCATCGCGAAAATTATATAATTTTCAATTGATTATTGCTCAGTCGCCGAAAGTTTGAAACTCAGAGAGTTTGCCTTTCAAATTGCCATCGTAAACCACACCTTCTCTCGATTCAATCACGCACAAAAAGCATACTTGAGCGATATTCTGGTGGTGAAACGCATTCATTTTTCGTGACGACATCGACAAGGCAACATCGTTATTGAACGAGCTGAACGAGCGGAACGAGCTGGACGGCGAGGGATCAAGAGATTCATTATCCGGCCTAACCTAACTTGAAACACATACAGTTTGGAACTGTAAAGGAGCGCAGAAAAGCCGATCCATCAGAAGAAGAGAAGACGACCGAGAAATTATCAGCACCGAAAAACGGTTCCATTTGAGATATCGAAGCGGCCGCCACAACACACATATATATACGTGCGGAACTTCTTCCGTTTAAATGCCATCCAGCATCGAGAAGATTCCGGAAAATTATTATCGTTGCTGAAAAATAATCTGCCAGTTCCCCTGGGAATAGAAAAATACATCCATGAGAAAGAGTTTTTTTTAAATGTTTTCTAATATATAACACTGCGATCAAATACATTTGGTTCTGTGATTTTTCAATCAAGTGCAATTAACAGGTGCTTATCGAGTTAGCATTAACCACTGGTGGGCTTCGAGAAGATGTTATTGTTGCTGAAAAATAGTCTGCCAGTTCCCCTGGGAATTGAAAAATACATTCATGCGAAAGAGTTTATTTTAATGTTTTCTATCCATATAACACTGCGACCAAATACATTTGGTTTTGGGATTTTTCAATCAAGTGGAATTAACAGGTGCTTACATATAACATATAACACTGCGACCAAATACATTCGGTTATGTGATTTTTCAATCAAGTGTAATTGATTAGCAGGAAAGCTTCTGAAGATTATTCTCCCCCATCAGTAGGATATTTTCGTATCGAATACAGTTTGCGCGCGCAATGGAAAATGTTTTGCATCGCGAAAATCATATAATTTTCAATCAATTATTGCTCAGTCGCCGAAAGTTGCAAACTCAAAGAGTTCATTCGCCTCTAGTTTGCCTTCCATATTGCCATCGTAAACCACACCTTCTTTCGATTCAGTCACGGACAAAAAGCATACTTAAGCGATATTCTGAAACGCATTCATTTTTCGTGAGGACATCGACAAGACATCATCGTTACTGAACGAGTTGAACGAGCTGGATGGTGAGGGATCAAGGGATTCATTACCTGGCCTGACCTAACCTGAAACGCATTCAGTTTGTTTGGGACTGTGAAGGAACGCAGAAAAGCCGATCCATCAGAAAGAGAAGAGAAGACGACCGAGAGAATACCAGGTTCTGCTTGAGGCATCGGAGCAATTACCATACATACACACACGCATACACGCGCGCAACTCTTTACGTTTGCTGGTTATCGAGAAGAATCCGGAAAGAAGTGATCGTTGCTGCAAAACAATCTGCCAGTTCCCCTTGGCATTGAAAATAACATGCAAGCGAAAGAGTTTATTTTAATGATTTTTTATGTTTTTCTGCGACCAAATACATTTGGTTCTGTTATTTTTCAATCAAGTGCAATTAGCAGGAAAGCTTCTGAAGATTATTCTTTTCCATCAGTAGGATATTTTCATATCCAATATTGGATGCATAAAACCTTGTACCTCCAACGTAACGCTCTCGTTTTCGAAGTCCCCCAAATATTCATTTATTCTTTCATTCAGAATGGATTCAGATTCAACTTCAAACAAATGATCACTAAATCAACGATAGTCCTACGTCACCATTGCGGTTATACCATAGATATAACCCACATCCTGTTTTTGAAAGGTTCAATGGCCCTGACAAGCGCCTTGTTTTATGGAATGGTTCCAATTTAGAAAACTTTGTACTCGTGGTTTTGAAAAAATCCATTTCGAACGCCCTCGATGCCGCCTTGTTCTGGATGTGTTGTGATGCGAACTGATGTGGTGTACGGTTTGAATGAGAATGATCGTTACGGAAGGAAGGAATTGTATTATAGAGACTTTAAAGTTTTTCAGTTCATTCGCCTCTAGCCTTGAGAAAGGCCCTTTGAAAACGCTACTCTACTCTACTCCAACACTACCACCTCCACCCTCTTACCTTGAGAAAGGCACTCGATTCCTCGCCGTCCAGCAACGATGTTGTCCAGTCGGTGTCCACACAAAGAATGATCGTTACGGCATCGGAGCGGGGATTTTAAAGCAGACTGGCTGGCTCGAGAATTACGCATGTGTGAGACTGCGACCAATGTTTCGTTCATTTTTGTTCTTTTTCCTTTCCAATCGTGCTTCATTCTATTTCGCTGCTGCTCTGGTTGCCCGTTTTGGTCGGTACGATTTGAGGACCACAAAATGGACCAATCAAAAATGGGCACATAGTGCATTAGGACAATGCTTGATATTTCACAATTATTCAATTATTTATCTCAAGAAAAATGAAATGTTATTCGTTATGATAGATGCGTAGGGGGTCTCCGTAGCCACATTGGCTGCACGTTCGCTTAGTAAGCGATCGATCGTGAGTTCAAAACTCAGGGCCCTCATTGACCATCTTTGTGTTGTTACAGAATAACTACGTCCACGCAACAATCATCAGCGATGGAGATCGATCCACGGTCGAAATAAGATCGATTCATCCATACAACTGCTCTGCTCTGCAAGACACATCGGGCTGCTATTCTATTAATAACTCAACAATGATCATATCAACTGTCTCCGCTGTCCGGTCTAACTGGACAATGGAAGAACAGAACGAATACTCTTACGCCTAAATGGCTACTGTGAAATGTAATGTACCATATGTATAGAAGGAATACTATAACGCCGAAAAATGGCAACTGTGTAATGTGCTAATTATAGATATGATAAATATGTGACATGTACACGATTAAATAAAAATTCGGCTCTGTTACAGCTAAAATGCTAGTGTGCCTGAAATAAACGAATGGGATAAAAAAAAATGATAGATGCGTAGATATATTTCCTATCAATTGATGCAAAAACCTTTGCGATCTATTGAGAAATGCTCGAGTTATAAACGTTCCAAATCTTGCATTTTTTCCTACTTGTTCAGTGCCTAGATTTCCATTTCACCCCCTATATCTTCCGGTTAGACGTAGTCCTACGTCAAAATGGGCACATAGTGCATTTGGACAATGCTAGATATGTGAATCCAACGAGCGAACAAATCGTAATGAATGTATTTTTTACCATCGCTCCCTTTTAACGCTCATTCGTTCGTCTCGTTGGACTCGCCCCTTTGGCTGAGTCTGCCGATTTGTCTCTATCCTGCGAGCGTGTACCGCTCATTTTCTTTCAAACCGTAAACCAGTGTGGTTGTACGGCATCGTTTAACATCGCATCGCATAACATCATAATAAGAAAACAAGCTGCAACGTGGACGTGTGGACGTAACAAAGGAGGACAAGTTAAGGGAAAGACAAAGTCTCACTCGAACCGTGCAGGTCTCCAGTTCCCTGTTGGTCGCATTCACTGATTGCTCCGCAAGGGTAACTAGGCCGAACAGATTGGTGCCGGAGCACCAGTATACCTAACAGCGATTATAGAGTTTCGACCGTCGGAGTGCTCGAGTTGGCTTGCAAAGCTGCTCACGACAATCACAAAACACGCATCAAGAACAGAGCAGCTTCGGTTCGGCGCTCATCAAGGCAACAACTAGTTTCAGCTAGTGGCAAACGCAATCGCAAAACGGCAGCAGGTAGAAGAAAGAAAAAGGTTTGTTTATACAGACTGCTTTGGTGGCAAAACCAGCCACCGTAAAACACGGCGCTTTTCAGGGCCGTTTTTCACAATACCAATGCATTCTAAAGTGACATAATATGACATATAATATAAACCGATTTATTTTGTTTATGCTTGTATGCTTTAAGCTTATTGGTGGTTGAGGTCTTTCAAATTGATCATTCAGTTTTCACAAACCCATACATGGTTTCCGAATTAAAAGTGGCTTCAAATTACAACACATTGTATGCAGGACGGCATTAACGAATTTTCTCGGTGACTGACGTTACATCTGCATTGCATAGAGAAATAACTAAGGAGCAACACGATTAGCTATGTATTTCCTGCTGCTCTGTTCTTATTTTAAAGGACTTTAATTCGAAGGTCATCCGTCCCTGTATTTACTGTTGGTTTTTAGAACGCTTATAGCTCGTTTATTTTTCGACAGATCGTAGAGCTCGTCTCCAAAACCTCAGTTCTTTTTCATTTTTATTTACTTTGTTTGCGGAGACTACAAATCTTACAGTTCGTTCGTCTCCGAAACCACAGCTTAAGTTACGGTAATGTGCTCAATAGTGAAATATATGATAGTGAACGAGCTGATGACCACCTGTGCATTCCCTATCGCAGCCATCATTTTGATTGTACGATATGTGTATACGCCGAAAGATGCCCGGCGTTGAACATTTCATAAGTACAAAGCCTTCAGAAAAAAATCAAGAATCAAGTTTGTAAAAAAAAAAAAACGCAAAAACACAACACCAAAGGTTCTTTTCAGAACCCTCAACATGTTCATAAAGAGTAAACAGTAAACTAATCCATTTTTCAGGTAGATAGGTAGGAATTCACGTAGGAGAAGAAAATAAAACAATATATTTAAAATATATATTTAGCAAAAGCTGTCCCCTTTGTATAGTCCTACGTCACTCCGGTTATGTCACCGACATTACCCACCCGTCTTTTTTTATTTATTTATCCCTCCAGTCTTCGCCAAAAAAATGTCGGACAGACTAAAATTCAACTATTAATCCTTATACTAAACACCTTTCTAGTCATGTCAAATTCAAACAGGAAATACACATCATTAAACCGTTTGCAACAAACATCAAAAGGATTATTTTGTCCGTATAGAGTACGATGCGCTGCCTGCCGGACGAAAACAACTTGTCTAGTTAATCTATCCGAAACTTGCCAGAAAGTTCTGCACAGTGAAGATTGTTGCTTAGAAGGTCAAAAATCAGCAGTCTCTGGAGAAACTCACGTCGTTTTTGCAGTGGATCAGTGCACAGCGTTCTTCATATGAGGTCAGAAGCTGATCGCTGCGCCACGGAAGCATATCGGATGAAAATTTTCTGCACACGTTCCAGTCGAGCGATGTGAACAGCATGATATGGGGCCCAAACAGTGACACCGTATTCCCATATACTGCGTACAAGAGACACGTACAACGCTTTGAGGCAACATACATCACTAACTGCCTGAGTGTGGCGTCTTATTAATCCGAGAACGGCAAAAGCCTTAGCTGTAACTGTTGCAATATGCTCCGTAAATTTTAGCTTGTTGTCGAGCACGATACCAAGATCTTTGACAGCTGCAGCCCTTTCCACTTCGGTCGATCCCATCGTATAATCGAAAGCTATTGGTGTGGCAAAGCCGCGAAAATGTTATCGCGTGACATTTTCTGATGTTCACATCCATGTCATTCATCGAGCACCAATCCAGCAGAGTGTCTACATCCATTTGAAGAGCACTGCAATCCGCATGTGATGTTACTACACGAAACAATTTCAGGTCGTCTGCATACATCATTTTAGGCGATTTGAGAACAGCGCAAATATCGTTAATGTAGAGTACAAAGAGCAGTGGACCCAAGTAACTACCCTGCGGCACGCCAGAGGTGACAGAAAAGAGCGATGAAACTGACGAGCCAATCCGTACGTATGCACAACGATCAGTCAGATATGAATTAATCCAATCGGTCAACCAAAGCGGAAACCCGTATCGCCTCAGTTTTCCCACAGCAAGGGAGTGGGGAACGCGGTCGAAAGCTTTCGAGAAGTCAACGTAAATGGCGTCCACCTGTTGTCGTTTCTCAATTTCATCAATCAGTAGGGACACGTAGCTCATGTCGTTTGTTGCTACAGATCGTTTTTTGACAAACCCACGTTGTTCGTTTGCGATGAAGTGGCGGACTTCTGGGTATATGTGCTCCAGCAGCATACTTTCGAAGACTTTCGGAATGCAGCTTAGGTGGCCTTATCGATATTCCTCTGTAATTCTGCACGTCGTGGACGTCACCTGCTTTATGAATTGGGGTTATTGATGCCGTTTTCCATAATGCGGGAAATTGCCCTTCTCTCAGTGAACGGTTGAAAAGCAAAGTAGACGGCAAAGCCAACGAGGAGCTGCATGCCTTGATGAAAGAAGGTTGCAACTTATCCGGTCCGGCTCCTTTTGAGGCTTCGAGACAGCTCAGCTTCCTGTTTACGTCCTCTTCGGTGAATGAGATAAGTGGCATGTCCAGGTCATACGACTGCAGACTACTCAAGTACCGTTCAGACAAAGGTGGTGAGTTATTACTTAACACACTTCGAAAGAAGGTCGAGAATAAGTTTGCTGAGTCAACAGATGATGATGATGCCTTCATAGAAAACATTCTGAGGAATTCCGTTAGTTGATGTCCGCTGGTTAATGTGTGTCCAAAGCTGATGTGGTTTTGTCCTGACGTCACTTTGTACACGGCTTTTGTCAGACCTAAAGCAAGCTTGGTTCAAAGAGTTGAATTGGCGCTCTAATTCCCGCACAACTGCCTTTTGGTCATCACCTCTCGATCGAAAATACCGCTTTCGAGCCTTCCTGAGCCGATTCCGAAGATTCCCCAAATCTCTATTCCACCACGGTTGTTTACCCTTCGGTTGAACGAACCGTTTGCGCAATGATACATTCACATGAATAATTCTATCTAATTCTCTATGAAATCGGCTAACAGCTTCATCAATTGTGCCAACTGCTTGAATTTCAGTCCAATCAATCTACGAAATTTGATCGTTTAAATCAACGAAGTTACATTGCCAGAAGTCTACTGCTCCTCATCTATATCCACACATGTCATATTAAAAACGGCTAGCTTGACATCAAAAGGCTTATGGTGGCGATCTACATTAATTAACGGCATGGGGGGTTCGAAGATTTGACAGCTTTTTATGTCATTAATAAAAACCAAGTCTAATAATCTCCCATTGTCATTCATCAATTGATTTACTTGCTGTAACCCTGCTGCAAGAGTCGATTCCACCAGAGTAGTCTCCTGCTCAGATGATGCATTGGTAGGAATGAAACATCCAATAACCTCATCGAAGCCCCAGTGTAACAATGGCAAATTATAATCACCCAACACCACTACCCTGTCTCTATCTCTCATCTGGTTGCAAATACGTTGAATACATGCACTGTGTCGTTCATAATCCATCGGTTCAGTATTGGGAGGCAGATATATTGCACATACGAACAAATCTCTGTTATCATCAGCAACACGAATAACAATTTGTTATAGCTGGCTGGTATCATCGACATGCACAACGTTGCTTTGCAAATGCCGTTTCACTCCGATCAGCACTCCACCACCTCGGTGAAAACAGATTGTGGGAGAGGAACGATCGCATCGATATATGACATATTCATTGGTCAACTCTATATTCAATATTCGTTCGTTAAGCCAAGTTTCAGTAAATGACAATTTCTAATGCGGATAGACGCGGGCAGTGTAGTGAAACGAAAACTTCACCGTCGGAATTGAAATGGGTTTCGGGTTTGGAGACCAAACTCCCAGAAGGTAATTCCTTTTTGTCATGTTGCTGGCAAAAGTGCGGTGTGCTTCAAACTCGAAACAACACCGACCTTGAACGATACTAAAGTAAGTTCATCGAGATTTTTACCTTTCGGAACCAGTTTTCGAACGTCAATGGTCTCGTTTGTGTTCAAGTTGCTCTTCACTAGTTTTTTTTTTTTTTTTTCCAAAATATATATTTTTATAAAGGCTCATATGGCGTTAGCCTCACGGGGCCGGGAGTTCAATACAATTTTTCTTATTATCTATGTTAGTAATATGTAACCGATTACTCGCGGTTGGCTCGAGGTTAGTATTACAAGTGTTTTCGTAATTGGGATGTTGCTGTCTCCAATGCTCTGTACGTGTGCCCGACACGGGATACTTCCTATTGGGATGCAGCTGACCATTAATCAGCAACGCCCCCTAGTCTGTACCTCATATCTAGCGTGGTGCGTCTTTCTCGACTCGAGGAATCCAGGATAGAATGGTCACTAGCCGGCATACTAGTTCGCGAATGTTATCTTCTGTTGCTTTGGGGTCGAAGCCAGACAAGCACAGCCAAAATAAATCATCTCTGTCTAGGCGCACCGCTATTGGTACTATCACGGCAGAATCTGTAGGTCTGGTACCTGGAATGACTTCATTCCTTGGCTCGTCGTCGATTCGGGACGTTTCCTCGAATTGTCAAGCGGACTTGTTTTCAATGGTGGCCGTTCTATCACTTGCCGGTTCGATACGGTGGGGAACTGTTCCAAACCCAAATTTATTTTGGTCGTGTTTTGTTCGATTTCAGTTCGCAGCTCAGTGAGGGCTTTGTTATGCTCATCATAGGAAGCCTTAATGGCTTTGTTGGTATATGAAATGGCCTGACGAAATGTGGCATTTTCATTATTTTCGTGCAAACATTACAAAACCCAGAATAACTGGGCACAATTTTTAATTGTTTCACGAGTAGCAACAGACATTTTTACGCATTTCTTACGCAAGGTTGAATTACAAAAACCGTCAAAAGCAATCATCTCCACTTGATTTATTTCCAAAGCGCATGAGTGACAAACTTAGGTACTAGTCATTGTTTGTATTCCTTGGGACGGTAACTTTTTTGATTTCAGATGATTCACTGTCTGAGGCAATTAAACTCAAGGTGATTCCGATGTAGCGATGATTTGTTGATTCGTTGACACAAAAATCGTTGTACAGGATAGTCGGAAACAGAAAAAAAAAGACGGGTGGGTAATGTCGGGGACATAACCGGAGTGACGTAGGACTATACAAAGGGGACAGCTTTTGCTAAATATATATTTCAAATATATTGTTTTATTTTCTTCTCCTTCGTGAATACCTACCTATCTACCTGAAAATGGATTAGTTTACTGTGTACTCTTCATGAACATGTTGGGGGTTCTGAAAAGAACCTTTGGTGTTGTGTTTTTGCGTTTTTTTTTACAAACTTGATTCTTGATTTTTTTCTGAAGGCTTTGTACTTATTAAATGTTCAACGCCGGGCATCTTTCGACGTATGCACATATCGTACAATCAAAATGATGGCTGCGATAGGGAATGCATAGGTGGTCATCCGCTCATTTACTATCATATTTTTCACTATTGAGCATATTATCGTACCTTAAACTGTGGTTTCGGAGACGAATGAATTGTAAGATTTGTAGTCTCCGCAAACAAAATAAATTAAAATGAAACAGAACTGAGGTTTTGGAGACGACCTCTACGATCTGTCGAGAAATAAACGAGCTATAAGCGTTCTGAAAAGCCAACAGTAAACACAGGGACGGATGACCTGCGGATTAAAGTCTTTAAAATAAGAACAGAGCATCAGAAAAAACAGGAAGTGGGTTATATCTATGGTATAACTGCAAGGGTGACGTTGGACTATCGTTGATTTAGAGATAATTTGTTTGAAGCTGAATCTAAATCCATTCTGAATAAATGAATAAATGAATATTTGGGGGACTTCGAAAACGAGAGCGTTACGTTGGAGACACATGGTTTTATGCATCCAATATAGGATACGAAAAACAGAAAGTGGGTTATATCTATGGTATAACCGCAATGGTGACGTAGGACTATCGTTGATTCAGTGATTCTTTGTTTGAAGTTGAATCTGAATCCATTCTGAATGAATGAATAAATGAATATTTGGGGGACTTCGAAAACGAGAGCGTTACGTTGGAGGTACAAGGTTTTATGCATCCAATATTGGATACGAAAATATCCTACTGATGGGGAAGAATAATCTTCAGAAGCTATCCTGTTAATTGCGATTGATTGAAAAATAACAAAACCAAATGTATTTGATCACAGTGTTACATGGATAGAAAACATTCAAATAAACTCTTTCTCATGAATGTATTTTTAAATTCCCAGAGGAACTGGCAGATTATTTTCAGTAACGATTAGATATTTCCACATTTTCCTCAATACTGGAAGCCCACCAGTGGTTAATGCTAATTCGATAACCACCTGTTAATAGCACTTGATTGAAAAATATTTGGTCATAGTGTTACATGGATAGAAAACATCAAAATAAACTCTTTCACATGAATGTAATTTTAAATTCCCAGAAGAACTAGCAGATTATTTTCCGGATCTTTCTCGATGCTGAATGGCATCCAAACGGAAAGAATTCCATGCGTGTATGTAGCGGCTGCTTCGATGGTCACCTTCTCTTCTCCTGAAGGATCGGCTTCTCTGTGCTCCCTCACAGTTTCAAACAAACTGCTTGCGTTTCAGGGCAGATCTCGATCCTTCGCCGTCCAGCATCCTCAGCAACGATGTTGTCTTGTCGATGTCCTCACGAAAAATTAATGCGTCTCACCACCAGAATATCGCTTAAGTATGCTTTTTGTGCGTGATTGAATCGAGAGAAGGCGTGGTTTACGATGACAATTTGAAAGGCAAACTAGAGGGGAATGAACTCTCTGAGCTTGGAACTTTCGGCGACTGAGCAATAATCGATTGCGGGCGCATACAATATTGGATACGCAAATATCCTACTGATGGGGAAGAATAATCTTCAGAAGCTATCTAAAAACTAACATTAAAACTTAAAATAAGCTCTTTCGCTTGAATGTAATTTTGAATTCCAAGGGGAACTGGCAGATTATTTTCCAGCAACGATTAGATATTTCCACATTTTCCACGATACTGGAAGCCCACCAGTGATTAATGCTAACTCGATAACCATCTGTTAATAGCACTTGATTGAAACATATTTGGTCACAGTGTTACATGGATAGAAAACATTCAAATAAACTCTTTCACATGAATGTATTTTTAAATTCCCAGAGGAACTGGCAGATTATTTTCAGTAACGATTAGATATTTCCACATTTTCCTCGATACTGGAAGCCCACCAGAGGTTAATGCTAACTAGATAACCATCTGTTAATAGCACTTGATTGAAACATATTTTGTCACAGTGTTACATGGATAGAAAACATTCAAATAAACTCTTTCACATGAATGTATTTTTAAATTCCCAGAGGAACTGGCCGATTATTTTCCGGATCTTTCTCGATGCTGAATGGCATCCAAACGGAAAGAATTCCGTGCGTGTATGTGTGTGTGTAGCGGCTGCTTCGATGGTCACCTTCTCTTCTCCTGAAGGATCGGCTTCTCTGTGCTCCCTCACAGTTTCAAACAAACTGCTCGCGTTTCAGGGCAGATCTCGATCCTTCGCTGTCCAGCACCCTCATCAACAATGTTGTCTTGTCGATGTCCTCACGAAAAATGAATGCGTCTCACTTTTTTTTTGACGTAGGACTACGTCTAACCGGAATATATAGGGGGTGAAATGGAAATCTAGGCACTGAACAAGTAGGAAAAAATGCAAGATTTGGAACGTTTATAACTCGAGCATTTCTCAATAGATCGCAAAGGTTTTTGCATCAATTGATAGGAAATATATCTACGCATCTATCATAACGAATAACATTTCATTTTTCTTGAGATAAATAATTGAATAATTGTGAAATATCAAGCATTGTCCAAATGCACTATGTGCCCATTTTTGATTGGTCCATTTTGTGCTCCTCAAATCGTACCGACCAAAACGGGCAACCAGAGCAGCAGTGAAATAGAATGAAGCACGATTGGAAAGGAAAAAGAACAAAAATGAACGAAACATTGGTCGCAGTCTCACACATGCGTAATTCTCGAGCCAGCCAGTCTGCTTTAAAATCCCCGCTCCGATGCCGTAACGATCATTTTTTTGTGTGGACACCGACTGGACAACATCGTTGCTGGACGAGCTGGACGGCGAGGAATCGAGTGCCTTTCTCAAGGCAAGAGGGTGGAGGTGGTAGTGTTGGAGTAGAGTAGAGTAGCGTTTTCAAAGGGCCTTTCTCAAGGCTAGAGGCGAATGAACTGAAAAACTTTAAAGTCTCTATAATAATTCCTTCCTTCCGTAACGATCATTCTCATTCAAACCGTACACCACATCAGTTCGCATCACAACACATCCAGAACAAGGCGGCATCGAGGGCGTTCGAAATGGATTTTTTCAAAACCACGAGTACAAAGTTTTCTAAATTGGAACCATTCCATAAAACAAGGCACTTGTCAGGGCCATTGAACCTTTCAAAAAAGAGTTTACGAAAAACAGTTCAATGCTTTCTAAAATAATATCCAAAATAATAATAAAACACAAATTGATTTTTTCATAAATTGTTTGCCAGGATCTGATGAGTATGTGAATTTGGCAGTTGTTCTGAGCTTATTGATAGTTGGGGACTTTCCTGATTATTCAATTTTCATCAATTCTTAAATTGTTTCCAGATTGAAAGTACAGTAATTTACAATTAGTTCGACATTTAGCTAATTGGACGGACATGTAATGCGACATATTTAGTTGGACATTTTTGTAAACATAGAGATCCAAATTATGACCCCACATTGAAAGTCGACACTGTACCACTGTCATCGCAAATTTTCAATTACAGGTTAAAATCGCCTCGAATGCGACACTGAGTGGTGCTTCGACACGTCGCGTTAAATGTAATTTACTGTACAACATGTCATAAGCAGGACGGGAAGAAATTTCCCAACTGTGAAAGCTGTGGCAAACGCAATCGTTAAACAGGAAGCTTTAGCCGAACAAGATGGGGATATCGAGTGATAACCAAACAATAAACTCTTTAGATTAAAGATAATTTTGTGATCCTGAAAAGGACCCTTTTTAGCCTGCATGTGAATCCAACGAGCGAACAAATCGTAATGAATGTATTTTTTTTACCATCGCTCCCTTTTAACGCTCATTCGTTCGTCTCGTTGGACTCGCCCCTTTGGCTGAGTCTGCCGATTTGTCTCTATCCTGTGAGCGTGTACCGCTAAAGTACAAAACGCGCGGATCCCAAAAAAATATCTCATTTTCTTTCAAACCGTAAACCAGTGTGGTTGTACGGCATCGTTTAACATCGCATCGCATCACATCATAATAAGAAAACAAGCTGCAACGTGGACGTGTGGACGTAACAAAGGAGGACAAGTTAAGGGAAAGACAAAGTCTCACTCGAACCGTGCAGGTCTCCAGTTCCCTGTTGGTCGCATTCACTGATTGCTCCGCAAGGGTAACTAGGCCGAACAGATTGGTGCCGGAGCACCAGTATACCTAACAGCGATTATAGAGTTTCGACCGTCGGAGTGCTCGAGTTGGCTTGCAAAGCTGCTCACGACAAAAACAAAATTGGAGTAGAGTAGAGTAGAAAGTTCGGCACAGTCAAGACAAAACACGCATCAAGAACAGAGCAGCTTCGGTTCGGCGCTCATCAAGGCAACAACTAGTTTCAGCTAGTGGCAAACGCAATCGCAAAACGGCAGCAGGTAGAAGAAAGAAAAAGGTTTGTTTATACAGACTGCTTTGGTGGCAAACCAGCCACCGTAAAACACGGCGCTTTTCAGGGCCATTAAACCATTCAAAGAAGAGTTATTAAAAGTTTTTCACAATACCAATGCATTCTAAAGTGACATAATATGACATATAATATAAACCGATTTATTTTGTTTATGCTTGTTCTTGAGCTTATTGGTGGCTGAGGTCTTTCAAATTGATCATTCAGTTTTCACAAACCCATACATGGTTTCCGAATTAAAAGTGGCTTCAAATTACAACACATTGTATGCAGGACGGCATTAACGAATTTTCTCGGTGACTGACGTTACATCTGCATTGCATAGAGAAATAATTAAGGAGCAACACGATTAGCTATGTATTTCCTGCTGCTCTGTTCTTATTTTAAAGGACTTTAATCCGAAGGTCATCCGTCCCTGTATTTACTGTTGGTTTTTAGAACGCTTATAGCTCGTTTATTTTTCGACAGATCGTAGAGTTCGTCTCCAAAACCTCAGTTCTTTTTCATTTTTATTTACTTTGTTTGCGGAGACTACAAATCTTACAGTTCATTCGTCTCCGTAACCACAGCTTAAGGTACGGTAATGTGCTCAATAGTGAAATATGTGATAGTGAACGAGCTGATGACCACCTGTGCATTCCCTATCGCAGCCATCATTTTGATTGTACGATATGTGTATACGCCGAAAGATGCCCGGCGTTGAACATTTCATAAGTACAAAGCCTTCAGAAAAAAATCAAGAATCAAGTTTGTAAAAAAAAAACGCAAAAACACAACACCAAAGGTTCTTTTCAGAACCCCCAACATGTTCATAAAGAGTAAACAGTAAACTAATCCATTTTTCAGGTAGATAGGTAGGAATTCACGTAGGAGAAGAAAATAAAACAATATATTTAAAATTTATATTTAGCAAAAGCTGTCCCCTTTGTATAGTCCTACGTCACTCCGGTTATGTCACCGACATTACCCACCCGTCTTTTTTTATTTATTCATCCCTCCAGTCTTCGCCAAAAAAATGTCGGACAGACTAAAATTCAACTATTAATCCTTATACTAAACACCTTTCTAGTCATGTCAAATTCAAACAGGAAATACACATCATTAAACCGTTTGCAACAAACATCAAAAGGATTATTTTGTTCGTATAGAGTACGATGCGCTGCCTGCCGGACGAAAACAACTTGTCTAGTTAATCTATCCGAAACTTGCCAGAAAGTTCGGCACAGTCAAGATTGTTGCTTAGAAGGACAAAAATCAGCAGTCTCTGGAGAAACTCACATCGTTTTTGCAGTGGATCAGTGCACAGCGTTCTTCATATGAGGTCAGAAGCTGATCGCTGCGCCACGGAAGCATATCGGATGAAAATTTTCTGCACACGTTCCAGTCGAGCGATGTGAACAGCATGGTATGGGGCCCAAACAGTGACACCGTATTCCCATATACTGCGTACAAGAGACACGTACAACGCTTTGAGGCAATATACATCACTAAATGCCTGAGTGCTGGCGTCTTATTAATCCGAGAACGGCAAAAGCCTTAGCTGTAACTGTTGCAATATGCTCCGTAAATTTTAGCTTGTTGTCGAGCACGATACCAAGATCTTTGACAGCTGCAGCCCTTTCCACTTCGGTCGATCCCATCGTATAATCGAAAGTTATTGGTGTGGCAAAGCCGCGAAAATGTTATCGCGTGACATTTTCTGATGTTCACATCCATGCCATTCATCGAGCACCAATCCAGCAGAGTGTCTACATCCATTTGAAGAGCACTGCAATCCGCATGTGATGTTACTACACGAAACAATTTCAGGTCGTCTGCATACATCATTTTAGGCGATTTGAGAACAGCGCAAATATCGTTAATGTAGAGTACAAAGAGCAGTGGACCCAAGTAACTACCCTGCGACACGCCAGAGGTGACAGAAAAGAGCGATGAAACTGACGAGCCAATCCGTACGTATGCACAACGATCAGTCAGATATGAATTAATCCAATCGGTCAAGCAAAGCGGGAACCCGTATCGCCTCAGTTTTCCCACAGCAAGGGAGTGGGGAACGCGGTCAAAAGCTTTCGAGAAGTCAACGTAAATGGCGTCCACCTGTTGTCGTTTCTCAATTTCATCAATCAGTAGGGACACGTAGCTCATGTCGTTTGTTGCTACAGATCGTTTTTTGACAAACCCACGTTGTTCGTTTGCGATGAAGTGGCGGACTTCTGGGTATATGTGCTCCAGCAGCATACTTTCGAAGACTTTCGGAATGTAGCTTAGGTGGCCTTATCGATATTCCTCTGTAATTCTGCACGTCGTGGACGTCACCTGCTTTATGAATTGGGGTTATTGATGCCGTTTTCCATAATGCGGGAAATTGCCCTTCTCTCAGTGAACGGTTGAAAAGCAAAGTAGACGGCAAAGCCAACGAGGAGCTGCATGCCTTGATGAAAGAAGGTTGCAACTTATCAGGTCCGGCTTCTTTTGAGGCTTCGAGACAGCTCAGCTTCCTGTTTACGTCCTCTTCGGTGAATGAGATAAATGGCATGTCCAGGTCATACGACTGCAGACTACTCAAGTACCGTTCAGACAAAGGTGGTGAGTTATTACTTAACACACTTCGAAAGAAGGTCGAGAATAAGTTTGCTGAGTCAACAGATGATGACGATGTATTGCCTTCATAGAAAACATTCTGAGGAATTCCGTTAGTTGATGTCCGCTGGTTAATGTGTGTCCAAAGCTGATGTGATTTTGCCCTGACGTCACTTTGTACACGGCTTTTGTAAGACCTAAAGCAAGCTTGGTTCAAAGAGTTGAATTGGCGCTCTAATTCCCGCACAACTGCCTTTTGGTCATCACCTCTCGATCGAAAATACCGCTTTCGAGCCTTCCTGAGCCGATTCCAAAGATTCCCCAAATCTCTATTCCACAACGGTTGTTTACCCTTCGGTTGAACGAACCGTTTGCGCAATGATACATTCACATGAATAATTCTATCTAATTCTCTATGAAATCGGCTAACAGCTTCATCAATTGTGCCAACTGCTTGAATTTCAGTCCAATCAATCTACGAAATTTGATCGTTTAAATCAACGAAGTTACATTGCCAGAAGTCTACTGCTCCTCATCTATATCCACACATGTCATATTAAAAACGGCTAGCTTGACATCAAAAGGCTTATGGTGGCGATCTACATTAATTAACGGCATGGGGGGTTCGAAGATTTGACAGCTTTTTATGTCATTAATAAAAACCAAGTCTAATAATCTCCCATTGTCATTCATCAATTGATTTACTTGCTGTAACCCTGCTGCAAGAGTCGATTCCACCAGAGTAGTCTCCTGCTCAGATAATGCATTGGTAGGAATGAAACATCCAATAACCTCATCGAAGCCCCAGTGTAACAATGGCAAATTATAATCACCCAACACCACTACCCTGTCTCTATCTCTCATCTGGTTGCAAATACGTTGAATACATGCACTGTGTCGTTCATAATCCATCGGTTCAGTATTGGGAGGCACATACGAACAAATCTCTGTTATCATCAGCAACACGAATAACAATTTGTTATAGCTGGCTGGTATCATCGACATGCACAACGTTGCTTTGCAAATACCGTTTCACTCCGATCAGCACTCCACCACCTCGGCGAAAGCAGCTTGTGGCAGAGGAACGATCGCATCGATATATGACATATTCATTGGTCAACTCTATATCCAATATTCGTTCGTTAAGCCAAGTTTCAGTAAATGACAATTTCTAATGCGGATAGACGCGGGCAGTGTAGTGAAACGAAAACTTCACCGTCGGAATTGAAATGGGCTTCGGGTTTGGAGACCAAACTCCCGGAAGGTAATTCCTTTTTGTCATGTTGCTGGCAAAAGTGCGGTGTGCGGTCGAAACAACACCGACCTTGATCGATACTAAAGTAAGTTCATCGAGATTTTTACCTTTCGGAACCAGTTTTCGAACGTCAATGGTCTCGTTGTGTTTGAGTGAAGTTGCTCTTCACTAGTTCGCGAATGTTATCTTCTGTTGCTTTGGGGTCGAAGCCAGACAAGCACAGCCAAAATAAATCATCTCTGTCTAGGCGCACCGCTATTGGTACTATCACGGCAGAATCTGTAGGTCTGGTACCTGGAATGACTTCATTCCTTGGCTCGTCGTCGATTCGGGACGTTTCCTCGAATTGTCAAGCGGGCCTGTTTTCAATGGTGGCCGTTCTATCACTTGCCGGTTCGATACGGTGGGGAACTGTTCCAAACCCAAATTTATTTATTTATTTTTTATCCAGTTCATTTATTTGTAATGCTCAATCGCATAAGCTTTGCGGAGCCGCTAATTCAAGGTTTGTTTAAACAAAGTTTCAACTAATTTCTATGTTTAGTAGGATTCGACCGAATACTCGCGGTTTACTCGAGGTTAAAAGGGCAACATTTTTGTGGGACGGGTCAGGTTGGGGATATGGATATGAGGTATCGTTGTCTCAACCGAGGGTTGCCGCACGCACTGTAGCATAGTGCATAATGACCAGGGATAGCATCTGGTGTTCGACTAGCTGTCGAGGGTGGGCGACGGTGAGATGGGGGGACAAGACAAACAAACTAATAACGAAAAAGAAAAACACAAAAGCATTAAATACTTATACTAGACCGTTTCACAAACATATAGATCAACTGCATATAGCAGATGTCGCGAGTTCCCAACACGTCTATAACAGGAACATAGGGTTGTCTTCCTTGGACCTCAAGGGCATTCAAAAGGTACTCTCTGGCTGCGTAATTATCCGTACATTGCCAAACTGCGTGATCGATGTCATCGTAACCGTTTCCACACCGACAGACGTTGCTTTGAACAAGATTTATTCTGTGGAGATGCACATCTAGCGAGTAGTGGTTGGACATAAGTCTACTCATTACACGAATGAAGTCACGACTTAAGTCCAAACCTTTGAACCACGCTCTCGAAGAAACCTTTGGAATAATTGAATATAACCACCGCCCAAGACTTCCAGTGTCCCAATCGGTTTGCCAACTCAAGAGGGAACTCTGACGCAGTAATTGGAAAAATTCATCGTATGAAATCTGTCTATCAAACAATTCGCCTTCCTGGGCACCCACCTTTGCGAGAGTGTCCGCCTTCTCATTGCCAGGAATTGAGCAATGAGAGGGGACCCAAACAAAGGTTAACTTATAAGATCTTTCGATCAGTGCACTCATCTGCTGTCTCACTTTTGTGAGGAAATAAGATGGGTGCCTACTAGTTTTCATCGACTGGAGAGCCTCAAGCGAACTGAGACTATCCGAGAAAATGAAGTAATGGTCTGCAGGCTTGTTGGAGATCATCCCCAATGCGAAGTCGATTGCTGCCAGCTCAGCAACATAAACGGAACAAGGTTCCTGCAGTTTACGGAAGGCGCTTGAATTTTCATTGAAAACACCGAAGCCAGTGGATCCATTGAGGCGAGACCCATCAGTGAAGTATCTTTTCATGCAATTGACTTTTTGGTACTTTCGGTTAAAAATACGGGGAATGAAAGTTGGTCGAAGCTGCTCTGAAATCCCAAGTATTGCTTGTTTCATCGACAGATCGTATTCAATTGAGGAACTGCTGATGGTGAAGTGAGCACGGTCTGGAGTAAACGATAGAAGACAAATATCTGATGAAATATAGTGATGATAAATTCTCATAAACCGAGATTGTATATTTAGATGGAGCATTTTATCAAAGTTTTCAATCACAAGTGTGTTCGTGATACCGCATTTCACCAGTATTCTGAGAGAAAGTTCCCAGAATCGGTTCTGAAGAGGAGTTACTCCTGCCAGAACCTCGAGACTCATGTTATGCGTTGAGTGCATACAGCCGAGAGCTATACGCAGACAATGATATTGAATTCGTTCCAATTTTAGAAGGTGACTTTTAGCTGCTGAGAGAAAACAGAAAGAGCCATACTCCAGAATAGATAGAATAGTTGTTTTATAAAGCGTTATGAGATCTCCCGGATGAGCTCCCCACCACGTGCCGCAAATCGAGCGGAAAAAGTTGACCCTCTTTTGACATTTTTGCTTCAAATACGTAATGTGGGTATTCCAAGTGCATTTTGAATCAAACCAGACACCAAGGTACTTGAAGGTCAATGATTGGGTAATGTTTCTCCCCAAAAGCTTAAGTTGCAATTGGGCTGGGGACCGCTTTCGAGTAAACACTACCAGTTCTGTTTTCTGCGGCGAGAATTCTATCCCTAAGTTCCTTGTCCAAGAAGACAAGTTATCTAGGGAATTTTGCAATGGTCTTTGCAAGTTTTCGGCATGGGGACCTCTGACGGAAACCACACCATCATCTGCAAGTTGTCTTAGCGTGCATTGTTCTGCCAAACAACTGTCAATATCTTTCACATAAAAATTATAAAGAAGGGGGCTGAGACATGAGCCTTGGGGTAGACCCATATAACTATTTCTGGAAGTTGTCAGCTGTCCAAGGGTGAAGTTCATTTGCTTTTCTGACAACAAATTGTACAAGAAGTTATTCAAAATTCCAGGAAGTCCACATCTGTTCAGATTGTCTGACAGAATTTCTATGGAAACTGAATCAAAAGCTCCCTTAATATCCAAAAATACTGAAGCCAGTTGCTCCTTGTGCGCAAAGGCCAGTTGAATATAAAGCAACGCTAGACAATCGTTTGTTCCTTTGCTCTTGCGAAACCCAAATTGTGTACTTGATAGCAAATTATTT
Source organism: Toxorhynchites rutilus septentrionalis (assembly GCF_029784135.1). Classification (NCBI taxonomy): domain Eukaryota; kingdom Metazoa; phylum Arthropoda; class Insecta; order Diptera; family Culicidae; genus Toxorhynchites; species Toxorhynchites rutilus. The sequence continues at coordinate 97,537,530 of NC_073744.1, forward strand.
GTCTCGATCCATTGATCGAGTCTTCGAAGGATCATTTTCTCCAGCAATTTTCTAATGCACAAGAGCATAGCAATCGGACGGTATGAGTTATGGTCAGACGCTGGTTTGCCAGGCTTTTGAATTGCTATCACTTTGACCTGTCTCCATTCGGGTGGCACAATATTGTTTTCTAGTAGAGTATTGAATAAGTCTAGCAAGCGTCTTTTCGCGATATGGGGAAGATTTTTTAGAAGAACGAATTTAATCATATCGCTTCTGGGTGAAGAGTTGTTCGATGAAAGAAGAGCCATAGAAAATTCCAGCATTGAGAATGGTCTGTCCAGAGGTCCACCGCTTGGAGACGTTTCTCGAAGAATATGTTGGGCTGGAACTGAGTCTGGACAGACCTTTTTAAGCGATTGTGATATATTCGCTCTTTCCGAAACATGGCTTTCTTCTGACACAGAACTCAACTTCCACGATTTTAATATTATTCGCCTGGATAGAGATGATTCCTATGGAGGAGTACTTTTAGGGATCAAAAAGTGCTACTCTTTCTATAAAATTCCTCTCCCAGCTCTATCAGACGTCGAAATCGTCGCTTGTCAAATAACTGCAAAGAATAAAAAACTCTGCATAGCTTCAGTATACGTTCCCCCGAATACTTCCATTAGCCGTAGTCAACTTTGGAATCTAATTTCGATTCTCTCAACCCCAGTTCTAATTTTGGGTGACATGAACTCCCATGGTACTGGGTGGGGCGATCTTTATGATGACGCTAGGGCGGCTATTTTTTACGATTTATGTGACGATTTCAACTTGACTATCTTGAACACTGGTGAAGTGACACGAATTGCAAAACCTCCGGCTCGAGAAAGCCGACTCGATCTATCATTGTGCTCAAACTCGCTATCATTAGATTGTCAGTGGAAGGTCATCAATGATCCCCATGGTAGCGATCACTTGCCAATCAACATATCAATCAAGTGTAGCCCGCAATCCACTGAACCATCTCGAGTTCCATTTGATCTAACAAGGAACATCGACTGGCAAAAATTTGCAACGGCGGTAACAATCGGTGTCGAATCAATAGATATAATATCCATCGAATCAATAGACATAATATCCATCGGTTGGAGTATTCTTCACTCTCGTTGGTAGATGAGCGGTTACGCATGTTGCGAGCTACCCTCCACAAGGTGCGTATTGAGGTTTCACGAGAAAGACCTTCGATGAAATTGCGCCAGTAACCGTGTTTTTTTGCTTTAACTAATTGTTTCAGCTGTATTTCAAGCTTTGAATATTCCTCGAAGTGTGTGGATGTTCCATGTCTGCGAAAAGCTTTGAAAGCATCAGATTTTTTCAAATACAATTTTGTGCATTCATTGTCCCAGCCAGGAGTGGCTGGTTTTCTTTTAAATGAAGCACTTGGAACTTTTCTTTTTTGTGCTTTTATACAATAAATCGACGAATAATCGATATTCTTCCAATGGTGGAAGTATATCTATTGATTCGACACCGATTGTTACCGCCGTTGCAAATTTTTGCCAGTCGATGTTCCTTTTTAGATCAAATGGAACTCGAGATGGTTCAGTGGATTGCGGGCTACACTTGATTGATATGTTGATTGGCAAGTGATCGCTACCATGGGGATCATTGATGACCTTCCACTGACAATCTAATGATAGCGAGTTTGAGCACAATGATAGATCGAGTCGGCTTTCTCGAGCCGGAGGTTTTGCAATTCGTGTCACTTCACCAGTGTTCAAGATAGTCAAGTTGAAATCGTCACATAAATCGTAAAAAATAGCCGCCCTAGCGTCATCATAAAGATCGCCCCACCCAGTACCATGGGAGTTCATGTCACCCAAAATTAGAACTGGGGTTGAGAGAATCGAAATTAGATTCCAAAGTTGACTACGGCTAATGGAAGTATTCGGGGGAACGTATACTGAAGCTATGCAGAGTTTTTTATTCTTTGCAGTTATTTGACAAGCGACGATTTCGACGTCTGATAGAGCTGGGAGAGGAATTTTATAGAAAGAGTAGCACTTTTTGATCCCTAAAAGTACTCCTCCATAGGAATCATCTCTATCCAGGCGAATAATATTAAAATCGTGGAAGTTGATTTCTGTGTCAGAAGAAAGCCATGTTTCGGAAAGAGCGAATATATCACAATCATAATTTTGAAGTAAAAATTTGAACGAGTCTAGTTTAGGCACTAGACTACGGCAGTTCCATTGTAGCACATTAATCATATCTTCTACTACGTTAGATGAATTATCCATCGAAAGATATGATTGATGCAAGGAGGGGCCATGAAGCAGTCAATTGCTTAAGGTAAGACTTTAAAGATGGAAGCAAGGCAGAAATAAGACTTCTGAGGGGGTCTTGAATTTTGAACGTGTTTAGTATGAAGTCCACAATGTCCGAAAAAGCTATCAATCCTCGATTAGACGCGAATTTTCTACGAGAAGATCGAGGAGCAGCGTTTTTATTTCTCTCTTCTCTGGGTAATGACGTAAAATCCTTGCTGCAACCAGGAACTGGCTGAGAGGGAGCCTTCTGATTCGTTTTTTTGCTACTATTACCCTTGGAATTAGACAATCTTCCGAGGGTCATTTTAGCTTTCTTACGGTGCACCATTGGTGAAGAGAGCTTTCTTTTTGATGATTCATCCTTTATTGAAGATTCTGGTGCAGCCGAAGTATGACCCTCATCAGAATCAGAATCCGATTCTTGAGATGACAAAACCGAAAATTGGTTTTCATTTTGAGCGACTGATGCGGTCTTTAGCATTTCGGCATAAGTCCGCTTGGAGCGTCCAGCGATAGAACGCTTCACTTTATCGGAGTGCTGTTTGTACCTTGGGCACTCTTGTAGAGGGTGAGGATTCTCGCCACAGTGAATACATTTTTCCACTGTTTGAGTGCAAGAATCCTCACTATGTTTATCGCCACATTTGCCGCAACGAAATTTGTTGCCGCAGTGGCTAACCGAGTGTCCCAACTTTTTACATTTGGTACAATTATAAACCCGCGGTACAAACAGGCGCACTGGGAAAAAACATTTTCTACTTTCACATAGTTTGGGAGAACAGAACCTGCGAAAGTAACTCGAAAAGAGTGCGAGGGCTTATAAACTTTTTTATTTTCTTCCAAAGATGCTGAATGCAGATTTCTAACATCCAGGATCTTTACAAGATCTCCAATCATCGAGTTTTTGAAGGAACCCGACGCTTGTTTTAGTTCATCGACACTCAGACTCGCGTCGGTTACTACGCCTTCTATCTCCACTTCTCGAGAAGAGATGTAGATGTGATACTCCCTGTTAAAAACTTCGTGGTCAACAATCTTGTTGGCCACATCAAAAGTCGGTACTTCTACACGCAGTTTGTCCGGTCTCTCTTTATGTATCGAGACGCCCTTATAATTACGCAGCAAATCTCTTGAAATATCAAGAGTTCTCAAAGCTTTTTCCTTGGGCCGAAAGAAAACAACCCATGGTGCCTTCGAGGACTGTTGATAATAACGCGTCCGCGCAACATTGGCATCAGCAGATGTCATAACGGTTGCGCAGACGGTGCGCAACCGTCTATGAAAACGAAAAAAAAAACTCGCACGCACACACACAACTCACACGCACACACTCGCGCAAAAACTCAACTTAAAACTAACTTAGACTAAAAACTAACTTAAACTAAAAACTAGCTCAAATCAAAAATCTTCTTGAAAAAAAAACAATAATTTCGTAAAAAAAAAAATTTAATAAATAAAAACTCAATAAAAAAATTTAGTCTGATGAGTTCGAACAACTTGAACAACCCTATTCAGGGAGCTATACAACGCTGCACGCTACGGTATAAGTACAATAGCGAGACGGCAAAAACTATTCTATTGTACTTCTCTGTTTGATGTTTGGTGAAGATACAAATGTGACGCTCAATGGAACCAATTCACAGAACACCGGTCCAGCGTCGCTGGAGAGGTGCTGCTTCCTCGCTGTTCCGGATGCGTTGGCACTTAACTTGTCACCAATGGGCGAAAGAAAAAACAACAACCAAAAATCACTTTGGCGGAGGGGAGAAAAAAACTTTCCAGCTTCGATATTGTGTCAAATTTATTTTGGTCGTGTTTTGTTCGATTTCAGTTCGCAGCTCAGTGAGGGCTTTGTTATACTCATCATTGGAAGCCTTAATGGCTTTGTTGGTATATGAAATAGCCTGACGAAATGTGGCATTTTCATTATTTTCGTGCAAGCATTACAAACCCAGAATAACTGGGCACAATTTTTAATTGTTTCACGAGTAGCAACAGACATTTTTACGCATTTCTTACGCAAGGTTGAATTACAAAAACCGTCAAAAGCAATCATCTCCACTTGATTTATTTCCAAAGCGCATGAGTGACAAACTTAGGTACTAGCCATTGTTTGTATTCCTTGGGACGGTAACTTTTTTGATTTCAGATGATTCACTGTCTGAGGCAATTAAACTCGAGGTGATTCCGATGTAGCGATGATTTGTTGATTCGTTGACACAAAAATCGTTGTACAGGATAGTCGGAAACAGAAAAAAAAGACGGGTGGGTAATGTCGGGGACATAACCGGAGTGACGTAGGACTATACAAAGGGGACAGCTTTTGCTAAATATATATTTCAAAAAAACGGGTGGGCAATGTCGGGGACATAACCGGAGTGACGTAGGGCAATACAAAGGGGACAGCTTTTGTTAAATATATATTTTAAATATATTGTTTTATTTTGAATACGTGAATACCTACCTATCTACCTGAAAAATGGATTAGTTTACTGTTTACTCTTTATGAATATGTTGATGGTTCTGAAAAGAACCTTTGGTGTTGTGTTTTTGTTATCACTCGATTTCCCATCTTGTTTGGTTATACCTTCCTGCTTAGCTATTGCGTTTGCCACTCGCCACAGCTTTCACAGTTGGAAATTTTCTTCCCATCCAGCTTGGGACAAGTGGTTCAGTAAATTACATTTAATGCGACGTGCCGGAGAAACACTTTGCCACTCACTGAAACTAATTGTTGCCTTGATGAGCGCCGAACCGAAGTTGCTCTGTTCTTGATGCGGGTTTTCTGATTGTCGTGAGCAGCTTTGCAAGCCAACTCGAGCACTCCGACGGCCGAAACTCTATAATCGCTGTTAGGTATACTGGTGCTCCGGCACCAATCCGTTTGGCCTAGTTACCCTTGCGGAGCAATCAGTGAATGCGACCAACAGGGAACTGGAGACCTGCACGGTTCGAGTGAGACTTTGCCTTTCCCTTAACTTGTCCTCCTTTGTTACGTCCACGATGCCGATGCCGTACAACCTCACGGGTTTACGGTTTGAAAGAAAATAAGATATTTTTTTGGGGTCCGCGTGTTTTATACTCTAGCGGTACACACTCACAGGATAGAGACAAATCGGCAGACTCAGCCAGAGGGGCGAGTCCAACGAGACGAACGAGCGTTAAAAGGGAGCGATGGCCAAAAAATACATTCATTACGATTTGTTCGCTCGTTGGATTCACATGCAGGCTAAAAAGGGTCCTTTTCAGGATCACATAATTATCTTCAATCCAAAGAGTTAATTGTTTTGTTATCACTCGATATCCCCATCTTGTTCGGCTAAACCTTTCTGTTTAGCGATTGCATTTGCCACTCGCCACAGCTTTCACAGTTGGAAAATTTCTTCCCATCCAGCTTGTGACATATTTTACAGTAAATTACATTCAATGCGACGTGCCGAAGCGCCACTCAGTGTCGCATTGGAGGCGATTTCAACCTGTAATTGAATATTTACGATGACAGTGGTACAGTGTCGACTTTCAATTTGGGGTCATAATTTGGATCTCTATGTTTACAAAAATGTCCAACTAAATAAGTCGCATTACATGTCCGTCCAATTAGCTAAATGTCGAACTAATTGTAAATTACTGTACTTTCAATCTGGAAGCAATTTAAGAATTGGTGAAAATTGAATAATCAGGAAAGTCCCCAACTATCAATAAGCTCAGAACAACTGCCAAATTCACATACTCATCAGATCCTGGCAAACAAATTATGAAAAAATCAATTTGTGTTTTATTATTATTTTGGATAATGTTTTAGAAAGCATTGAACTGTATCTCCTAAACTCTTTTTTGGAAGGTTTAATGGCCCTGAAAGCGCCTTGTTTTATGGAATGGTTCCAATTTAGAAAACTTAGTACTCGTGGTTTTTTTTTTTTTTTTTTTATTTAAATCGTTTATTTTTACAGGCTCAGTTACATAGGTTTAAAGGAGCCGAACTCCTTACTGTATTGTTACTAGTATATATACATTTTTCCTTAATTCTAATGTTAATAATATAGGAAACCGATTACTCGCGGTCAACTCGAGTTTAGAAGGGTGACATATTTTCTTCAGGAAAAGGAGGGGATATGAGGATATGTTGACATTGATCACACTCACACTCTCAATCACACTCTCAATCACACTCATCACACTCAATTCTTAAACCTATCTTATATCTAATATGTATTTACATTTCATCTTAATCTTAAGAAGGGATCCGATCTCTCACAAAGGAAAAGGAAAAACTAAGGGTATAAGGACAATCACACACGAAGATCGATAGCTTTAAGGAATACATATATTTGGGACATGTAATCAAGGTCTAACCGAGCCAACACGTCTCTCACCGGCACATTGGGCTGCCTTCCTCGGGCCCGAAGGGTGACTACTAAATTCGATCTGGCGACAAGATACAGCTCGCACGACCAAACAACGTGCTCGATGTCGTGGTAACCTTGGCCACAAACACAAAGATTGTTGTCGGCAAGATTAATACGAAAGAGTAGCGCATCTAACGAACAGTGATTGGACATGAGTCGGGAGAAGGTGCGAATAAAGTCCCGGCTCAAGTCCAGACTTTTGAACCATGGTTTGAGGCTAACCTTAGGGATAATCGAGTGGAGCCACCGGCCCAATTCATCTTCGTTCCATTTGCGTTGCCAGTTAACTATGGTATTTTTGCGGACTAAAGAATAAAATTCATTGAAGGCGATTTGACGCTGATAAATATCGCCTTCAATTGCACCTACCTTTGCTAATGAGTCAGCCCTCTCATTACCCAGAATTGAGCAATGTGAAGGGACCCAGACAAAGGTAATGACATAACAGCGTCTGGATAAAGCACTCAAAATTTCTCGTATTCTCTCAAGGAAGTACGGCGAGTGCTTTTCCGGCCTCACTGAACGGATAGCTTCGACAGAGCTAAGACTATCCGTTACAATGTAATAGTGTTCAACAGGTCGTGAGGCGACGCTGTCCAGCGCCCAGTGTATCGCTGCCAATTCAGCAATATACACTGAGCAAGGATTCTGAAGACTGTGTGAGGTGCTAAAAAATTCGTTGAACACTCCAAATCCTGTGGACTCATTCATAGAGGACCCATCAGTAAAGTACATATTATCACAATTGATATCCCCATACTTTGCATCGAAGATCGTTGGAACGATCCTCGATCGAAGATAATCTGATGTTCCATGGATATCCTGCTTCATGGACAGATCAAAATGCACAGAGGAATTGATGTAGTCAGGAAAACAAACACGGTTGGGAATATACGAAGAAGGATCAACCTGCATGGAGACGAATTCATGATATGAGCTCATGAATCCAGAATGAAAATTTAGCTCGATCAGCTGCTCAAAATTTCCGATCACCAATGGGTTCATGACCTTACACCGGATGAGGAACCGAAGAGATAATAAATTGAAGCGATCTTTTAGTGGGAGTAGGCCTGCCAAAACCTCGAGACTCATGGTATGCGTTGAGGGCATACATCCCAACGCGATACGGAGACAAAGATACTGAATTCGCTCGAGTTTAATGAGGTGTGTTTTGGCAGCTGATAGAAAACAGAAACTGCCATACTCCATCACTGAGAGAATAGTTGTTCGATACAACATTATAAGATCTTCGGGATGGGCTCCCCACCAGGTGCCGGTAATTGTACGGAGAAAGTTTATTCTTTGTTGACATTTTTTACTCAGATACCTAATATGGGCCCCCCAAGTACATTTAGAGTCGAACCAGACCCCAAGATAGTTGAATGACATAGCATGAGTGATCGGTTTACCCAAAAGTTGAAGCTTTGGTTTTGCTGGTTTATGCTTCCTAGAAAAAACCACCATCTCTGTTTTCTCCGTGGAGAATTCGATCCCTAGCCCAATGGCCCAGGTTGAAAAATTGTTCAAAGTATCTTGTAAGGATTCTTGCAGGTCGGATTCGTTTGATCCTACGACAGACACCACTCCATCATCTGCAAGTTGTCTTAGGCTGCAATTTTGTGTAAGGCAATTGTCAATGTCGCTTACGTAGAAGTTGTACAAAAGGGGGCTTAAACATGAGCCCTGGGGGAGTCCCATGTAAGAGACCCGACTTACTGCCGAATCTCCGTGAGAAAAGTTCAAATGTTTCTCACAAAGCAAGTTATATAACATATTATTCAATAGAGGCGGCAGACCCCGAGATTGTAATTTGTCTGACAAAACCTCTATTGAAACAGAATCAAAGGCCCCCTTTATGTCCAAGAATACTGAAGCCATTTGTTTTTTTTCGGCGTAAGCCAGTTGAATTTCTGAAGAAAGCAACGCAAGACAATCATTCGTCCCCTTGCCCCTGCGGAACCCATATTGTGTATCTGAGAGTAGGCCATTCGTTTCAACCCATCGATCAAGGCGAAACAAGATAATTTTCTCCAACAATTTCCGTATACAAGACAGCATTGCTATTGGGCGGTACGAATTGAAGTCGGACGCGGGTTTTCCGGGTTTTTGAATAGCTATAACTCGTACTTGTCTCCAATCATCTGGAACAATATTATGCTCCAGAAACCGATTGAATAAATTCAACAAGCGATGTTTCGCCACATCAGGGAGATTTTTCAGCAAGTTGAACTTAATTCTATCCGATCCCGGAGCAGAATTGTTACATGAAAGGAGAGCAAGAGAGAATTCTACCATCGAAAACTCGGAATCAAGATCGCACCTATCTTGTGGTATATCTCGAATAATTCTTTGCACTGGAGCGGAATCGGGACAAACCTTTCGTGCAAAATTAAAAATCCATCGATGTGAATATTCCTCGCTTGCATTGGATGAAGAGCGATTTCTCATGTTTCGAGACACATTCCATAATTTTTTCATTGACGTTTCTCGTGACAAACCTCCCACGAAATTTCGCCAATAAGCACGTTTTTTCCCTTTGATCAAGTTTTTAAATTGATTTTCAAGGTCCAAATACTTCTGAAAATTTTCAGGGGTTCCACGTTTCCGAAAAGCTTTAAATGCATTCGATTTATCTCCATAAAGCTTGGAACACTGGCCATCCCACCATGGATTGGGAGGCCTTCGACGAATAGTGGAACCTGGGATGGGTTTCGTTTGAGCGCGAACCGCGCTGTCATAGATCAAACGAGAAATGAAGTTATACTCCTCCAATGGAGGCAAACCATCTCTGGAATTGATGGCTAGAGCAATCGCGTCCGCATATTTTTTCCAGTCAATGTGTCTTGTGAGGTCGTATGCCATGTTTATTGATTCAGAAGAATTCAACCCATTGGTGATAGAAATTTTGATTGGCAAGTGGTCACTACCGTTGGGATCCTGGATTACATTCCACTTGCAATCTAACGATAGTGAATTCGAGCAAAGCGAGAGGTCAAGAGCACTTGGTTTAGCAGGAGGTTTAGGTACACGTGTTGTTTCCCCAGTGTTCAAAACGGTCATATTGAAGCTGTTACAAAGGTCATATATCAACGATGAACGATTGTCGTCGTACTGTTCCCCCCAGGCAGTTCCGTGAGAGTTGAAGTCTCCCAAGATTAATCGTGGCTCAGGAAGGAGTGAGCACATGTCATCAAGTTGCTTGCGGCTAACCGCAGCTCTCGGAGGCCAATACAAGCTGACTATACAGAGGTCTTTGCCTCTGATGTTTGCATGACAAGCAACAGCTTCGATCCCTCCAGTAGGTGGAAGGTCAATTCTAAAAAATGAGTGACACTTATTGATCCCCAATAGTACCCCTCCGTATCTGTCATCACGGTCCAAGCGTATTATATTAAAATCGTGGAAAGAGAGATCATTTTGAGAAGAGAGCCAGGTACTCGTGGTTTTGAAAAAAACCATTTCGAACGCCCTCGATGCCGCCTTGTTCTGGATTTGCCACCAAAGCAGTTTGTATAAAGAACAAACTTTTTTCTTCTGCTACCTGATGCCGTTTTGCGATTGCGTTTGCCACTCGCCACTCGCTGCAACTGCCTGTTGTTGTCTTGATGTGTTCTGTTCTGAATGCGGTTTTTCTCATCGTCGCGAGCAGCAGCGGAGCGGGGATTTTTAAGCTGACTGGCTGCCTCGAGAATTACGCATGTGTGAGACTGCGACCAATGTTTCGTTCATTTTGACGTAGGACTACGTCTAACCGGAAGATATAGGGGGTGAAATGGAAATCTAGGCACTGAACAAGTAGGAAAAAATGCAAGATTTGGAACGCTTATAACTCGAGCATTTCTCAATAGATCGCAAAGGTTTTTGCATCAATTGATAGGAAATATATCTACGCATCTATCATAACGAATAACATTTCATTTTTCTTGAGATAAATAATTGAATAATTGTGAAATATCAACCATTGTCCAAATACACTATGTGCCCATTTTTGATTGGTCCATTTTGTGCTCCTCAAATCGTACCGACCAAAACGGGCAACCAGAGCAGCAGCGAAATAGAATGAAGCACGATTGGAAAGGAAAAAGAAAAAAATGAGGGAAACATTGGTCGCAGTCTCACACATGCGTAATTCTCGAGCCAGCCAGTCAGCTTAAAAATCCCCTCTCCGCTGCCGTAACGATCATTCTCATCCGAACCGTACACCACATCGTTTCGCATCACCTCACATCAACAAACCAACACAAGCAGCCATGGTTGGATATGGCAAAGGAGGAAAAGTGAAGGGAAAGGCAAAATCCCGCTCGAACCTTGATCTGGAGTTCCCGCTCGTGTTGATCTGGAGTTCCCCGCAAGGGTAGCTAGGCCGAGCGCGTTAGTACCAGTGTACCAGTCCACCTAGCCGGCGTTATATAGCTTCGGCCGCCGAAGTGATCGAGTTAGCTGGCAAAGCTGCTCGCGACGATCAGAAAACCTGCATTCGGAACAGAACACATTCGGTTCGGTGGACATCAAGACAACAGGCAGTTGCAGCGAGTGGCGAGTGGCAAACGCAATCGCAAAACGGCATCAGGTAACAGAAGAAAAAAGTTTGGTCTTTATACAAACTGCTTTGGCGGCAAATCCAGAACAAGGCGGCATCGAGGGCGTTCGAAATGGTTCTTTTCAAAACCACGAGTACTAAGTTTTCTAAATTGGAACCATTCCATAAAACAAGGCGCTTTTCAGGGCCATTAAACCTTCCAAAAAAGAGTTTAGGAAATAAAGTTCAATGCTTTCTAAAACATTATCCAAAATAATAATAAAACACAAATTGATGTTTTCATAATTTGTTTGCCAGGATCTGATGAGTATGTGAATTTGGCAGTTGTTCTGAGCTTATTGATAGTTGGGGACTTTCCTGATTATTCAATTTTCACCAATTCTTAAATTGTTTCCAGATTTAAAGTACAGTAATCTACAATTAGTTCGACATTTAGCTAATTGGACGGACATGTAATGCGACTTATTTAGTTGGACATTTTTGTAAACATAGAGATCCAAATTATGACCCCACATTGAAAGTCGACACTGTACCACTGTCATCGCAAATGTTCAATTACAGGTTAAAATTACCTCCAATCCGGCACTGAGTGGTGGTAATGCGATGTGCCATTGAATGTAATTTACTGTAAAATATGTCACAAGCTGGATGGGAAGAAATTTTCCAACTGTGAAAGCTGTGGCGAGTGGCAAATGCAATCGCTAAACAGAAAGGCTTAGCCGAACAAGATGGGGATATCGAGTGATAACAAAACAATAAACTCTTTAGACTTTTTGTGATCCTGAAAATGACCTTTTTTAGCCTGTATGTGAATCCAACGAGCGAACAAATCGTAATGAATGTATTTTTTTGCCATCGCTCCCTTTTAACGCTCATTCGTTCGTCTCGTTGGACCCGCCCCTTTGGCTGAGTCTGTCGATTTGTCTCTATCCTGTGAGTGTGTACCGCTAGAGTATAAAACACGCGGACCCCAAAAAAATATCTTATTTTCTTTCAAACCGTAAACCCGTGTGGTTGTACGGCATCGGCATCGTGTACTCAACAAAGGAGGAAAAGAGAAGGGAAAGGCAAAATCCCGCTCGAACCGTGGTGGTCTGCAATTTCCCGTAGGTGTATCCGCCAATTGATCCGGAAAAGGTAGCTAGGTCGAGCGCGTTAGTACCTGTGTACCAGTCCACCTAGCCGGCGTTATACAGTTTCGGCCGCCGGAGTGAGCGAGTTAGCTGGCAAAGCTGCTCGCGACGATAAGAAAACCTGCATTCGGAACATAACACATTCGGTTCGGTGGACATCAAGACAACAGGCAGTTGCAGCGAATAGCGAGTGGCAAACGCAATCGCAAAACGGCATCAGGTAGCAGAAGAAAAAACAGGAAGTGGGTTATATCTATGGTATAACCGCAAGGATGACGTAGGACTCTCGTTGATATAGAGATCATTTGTATGAAGTTGAATCTGAATTCATTCTGAATGAATGAATATTTGGAGAACTTCGAAAACGAGAGCGTTACGTTGGAGGCACAAGGTTTTATGCATCCAATATTGGATACGGAAATATCCTACTGATGGGGAAGAATAATCTTCAGAAGCTATCCTGTTGATTGCGATTGATTGAAAAACCACAAACCAAATGTATTTGGTCACAGTGTTACATGGATAGAAAATATTCAATTAAACTCTTTCACATGAATATATTTTGAAAATTCCCAGAGATTGGCAGATTATTTTCAGTAACGATTAGTTATTTCCACATTTTCCTCGATACTGGAAGCCCACCAGTGGTTAATACCAACTCGATAACCACCTGTTAATAGCACTTGATTGAAACATATTTGGTCACACTGTAACATGGATAGAAAACATTCAATTAAACTCTTTCACATGAATATATTTTGAAAATTCCCAGAGGAACTGGCAGATTATTTTCAGTAACGATTAGTTATTTCCACATTTTCCTCGATACTGGAAGCCCACCAGTGGTTAATGCCAACTCGATAACCACCTGTTAATAGCACTTGATTGAAACATATTTGGTCACAGTGTTACATGGATAGAAAACATTCAATTAAACTCTTTCACATGAATTTATTTTGAAAATTCCCAGAGGAACTGGCAGATTATTTTCAGTAACGATTAGATATTTCCACATTTTCCTCGATACTGGAAGCCCACCAGTGGTTAATGCCAACTCGATAACCACCTGTTAATAGCACTTGATTGAAACATATTTGGTCACAGTGTTACATGGATAGAAAACATTCAATTAAACTCTTTCACATGAATATATTTTGAAAATTCCCAGAGGAACTGGCAGATTATTTTCAGTAACGATTAGATATTTCCACATTTTCCTCGATACTGGAAGCCCACCAGTGGTTAATGCCAACTCGATAACCACCTGTTAATAGCACTTGGTTGAAACATATTTGGTCACAGTGTAACATGGATAGAAAACATTCAATTAAACTCTTTCACATGAATATATTTCGAAAATTCCCAAAGGAACTGGCAGATTATTTTCCAGCAATGATTAGATCTTTCCGGAACTTTCTCGATGCTGAATGGCATCCTAACGGAAAGAGTTCTGCGCGTGTATGTGTCGATCCTTCGCCGTCCACCTCCTCCAGCACGTTAGGCAACGATGTTGTCTTGTCGATGTCCTCACGAAAAATGAATGTGTCTCACCACCAGAATATCGCTTAAGTATGCTTTTTGTGTGTGATTGAATCGAGAGAAGGTGTGGTTTACGATGGCAATTTGGAAGGCAAACTAGAGGGGAATGAACTCTCTGAGCTCGGAACTTTCGGCGACTGAGCAATAATCGATTGCGGGCGCATACAATATTGGATACGGAAATATCCTACTGATGGGGAAGAATAATCTTCTGAAGCTATCCTGTTAATTGCGATTGATTGAAAAACCACAAAACCAAATGTATTTGGTCACAGTGTTACATGGATAGAAAACATTCAATTAAACTCTTTCACATGAATATATTTTGAAAATTCCCAGAGGAACTGGCAGATTATTCTCAGTAACGATTAGATATTTCCACATTTTCCTCGATACTGGAAGCCCACCAGTGGTTAATGCCAACTCGATAACCACCTGTTAATAGCCGCGCGTGTATGTGTGTGTAGCGATGTCTTCCCAGGGAACCGTTTGTGGCATCACTCTCCTCCTGATAGATTCCCTTCTGGCCTAGGGTGCACAAACAGGCTCTTGGTGACACCGTTCATCCACGCTTTCATGATAAATAAAGAGCTTCACCGCAACAGCGACAACATGCTCCAATCGCTGTTCAATTAGAACTGAGTGGATTTCCGAGCGGCGCTCGCTTATATACCGATTGGTGATTTCAATAGCCTGTTTTGAAAGCAATTTTAAGACTATTGAAACAAGTTTTTGGATCAGAAGGTAACAAGTATAGAACGCGTAGACATTTTATCTATCGAATGAAGTGTTTATCATACCATTTCGTTCAGTTGTTTAGGAGCTATTAACGATCAAAATCTCGGTCTCCGGCGTAACGCTTTCGTTTTCGAAACTTTGATTTTACACCCCGGTATAGAAATGAAAGACGTAGTCCTACGTCAAAAGTTTGTTTATACAAACTGCTTTGGTGGCAAATCCAGAACAAGGCGGCATCGAGGGCGTTCGAAATGGTTTTTTTTTCTTTTTCCTTTCCAATCGTGCTTCATTCTATTTCGCTGCTGCTCTGGTTGCCCGTTTTGGTCGGTACGATTTGAGGAGCACAAAATGGACCAATCAAAAATGGGCACATAGTGAATTTTGAGAATGCTTGATATTTCACAATTATTCAATTATTTATCTCAAGAAAAATGAAATGTTATTCGTTATGATAGATGCGTAGATATATTTCCTATCAATTGATGCAAAAACTTTTGCGATCTATTGAGAAATGCTCGAGTTATAAGCGTTCCAAATCTTGCATTTTTTCGTACTTGTTCAGTGCCTAGATTTCCATTTCACCCCCTATATCTTCCGGTTAGACGTAGTCCTACGTCAAAAAATAAAAATTTGCGTTGTTTACAAATATTTATTTATAATAAATTCATACAATTGTGCACTGTTGATGTATACTATTCGCAGCGATTATACCGTCATCAGTAAACTCCCGACAGCTACAAATTTCTTCATCGGAATCGCAGTCGGCTCAATTATTTTTGTCCCTTTCGTTCTCTCTAGCAGACACACCTAACTTCGTGGGAAATCATGAATGTTGAGATGGATGAGTTTTTTATTCTGAAATGAAATTAAGAGATCAAAATTCATATCATAAGTAAAAATTAAAACCAGTCATACTTACGGGTATTCAAATTGGTTACGTTCGTGTTGAAGTTGTTGTTGGTGATTATGGTGAGATGAGCGCTTTGGTCTGATCCCAAAAACAATACTTTACCGAAGCTGCAAACTCCGTTTTCATTCCATTCAGATCACCGCTATTCATTCATTTTCATTTATACATTTCTGCTGTTGCTGCTGCTTTCCTTCCTTTGACGCGATATATCAACAAAGACTAGCTGCGTTCATCACAAATTCGCCTGTATTTTGTCTCCGTGTTGTTGAATTTGTTACTGAAATTAATCAAGGAAACATCATTTATATTTTATAATTAAATATCAAAATTATCCTTACTTACAAAATTTAGTTCTCGAGTCATTCTCTGTTATGTTTTGAATGACAATTTAGAGAGAAAGAGAAAAAGTAATCTCTACAGTGATGCCGTTTCGCTCAGTACCAAAAAATTGCATACAATTATAGTTCAAATATAGACAGTGCTGCCTGCGGGGGGTAAGGCGGTGGTAGATTTCAGCACTTTTGTAGCATGTTACTTCGTTTCGGTCGACATCGGGCCAATGACTGCTCGATTATGTTTGGAACTGGGCAGCTTTGCAAGCCAACTCGAGCACTCCGACGGCCGAAACTCTATAATCGCTGTTAGGTATACTGGTGCTCCGGCACCAATCCGTTCGGCCTAGTTACCCTTGCGGAGCAATCAGTGAATGCGACCAACAGAGAACTGGAGACCTGCACGGTTCGAGTGAGACTTTGCCTTTCCCTTAACTTGTCCTCCTTTGTTACGTCCACGATGCCGATGCCGTACAACCACACGGGTTTACGGTTTGAAAGAAAATAAGATATTTTTTTGGGGTCCGCGTGTTTTATACTCTAGCGGTACACACTCACAGGATAGTGACAAATCGGCAGACTCAGCCAGAGGGGCGAGTCCAACGAGACGAACGAATGAGCGTTAAAAGGGAGCGATGGCCAAAAAATACATTCATTACGATTTGTTCGCTCGTTGGATTCACATGCAGGCTAAAAAGGGTCCTTTTCAGGATCACAAAATTATCTTCAATCTAAAGAGTTTATTGTTTTGTTGTCACTCGATATCCCCATCTTGTTCGGCTAAACCTTTCTGTTTAGCGATTGCATTTGCCACTCGCCTCAGCTTTCACAGTTGGAAAATTTCTTCCCATCCAGCTTGTGACATATTTTACAGTAAATTACATTCAATGCAACGTACCGAAGCGCCACTCAGTGTCGCATTGGAGGCGATTTGAACCTGTAATTGAACATTTGCGATTACAGTGGTACAGTGTCGACTTTCAATGTGCGGTCATAATTTGGATCTCTATGTTTACAAAAATGCCCAACTAAATAAGTCGCATTACATGTCCGTCCAATTAGCTAAATGTCGAACTAATTGTAAATTACTGTACTTTCAATCTGGAAACAATTTATGAGTTGGTGAAAATTGAATAATCTTGAAAGTCCCCAACTATCAATAAGCTCAGAACTACTGCCAAATTCACATACTCATCAGATCCTGGCAAACAAATTATGAAAACATCAATTTGTGTTTTATTATTATTTTGGATAATGTTTTAGAACGCATTGAACTTTATTTCCTAAACTCTTTTTTGGAAGGTTTAATGGCCCTGAAAAGCGCCTTGTTTTATGAAATGGTTCCAATTTAGAAAACTTAGTACTCGTGGTTTTGAAAAAAAAACCATTTCGAACGCCCTCGATGCCGCCTTGTTCTGGATTTGCCACCAAAGCAGATTGTAAAAAGAACAAACTTTTTTCTTCTGCTACCTGCTGCCGTTTTGCGATTGCGTTTGCCACTCGCCACTCGCTGCAACTGCCTGTTGTTGTCTTGATGTGTTCTGTTCTGAATGCGGTTTTTCTTATCGTCGCGAGCAGCTTTACCAGCCAACTCGATCACTTCGGCGGCCGAAACTATATAACGGCGGCTAGGTGGACTGGTGCACTGGTACTAACGCGCTCGGCCTAGCTACCCTTGCGGGGAACTCCATATCAACACGGTTCGAGCGGGATTTTGCCTTTCCCTTCACTTTTCCTCCTTTACCATGTCCAGACATGGGTGCTTGGGTTGGTTTGTTGATGTGTTGTGATGCGAACCGATGTGGTGTACGGTTTGAATGAGAATGATCGTTACGGCAGCGGAGCGGGGATTTTTAAGCTGACTGGCTGGCTCGAGAATTACGCATGTGTGAGACTGCGACCAATGTTTCGTTAATTTTTTTCTTTTTCCTTTCCAATCGTGCTTCATTCTATTTCGCTGCTGCTCTGGTTGCCCGTTTTGGTCGGTACGATTTGAGGAGCACAAAATGGACCAATCAAAAATGGGCACATAGTGAATTTTGAGAATGCTTGATATTTCACAATTATTCAATTATTTATCTCAAGAAAAATGAAATGTTATTCGTTATGATAGATGCGTAGATATATTTCCTATCAATTGATGCAAAAACCTTTGCGATCTATTGAGAAATGCTCGAGTTATAAGCGTTCCAAATCTTGCATTTTTTCCTACTTGTTCAGTGCCTAGATTTCCATTTCACCCCCTATATCTTCCGGTTAGACGTAGTCCTACGTCAAAAGAACAAAAATGAACGAAACATTGGTCGCAGTCTCACACATGCGTAATTCTCGAGCCAGCCAGTCTGCTTTAAAATCCCCGCTCCGATGCCGTAACGATCATTCTTTTGTGTGGACACCGACTGGACATCATCGTTGCTGGACGAGCTGGACGGCGAGGAATCGAGTGCCTTTCTCAAGGCAAGAGGGTGGAGGTGGTAGTGTTGGAGTAGAGTAGAGTTGGCTTTTCAAAGGGCCTTTCTCAAGGCTAGAGGCGAATGAACTGAAAAACTTTAAAGTCTCTATAATAATTCCTTCCTTCCGTAACGATCATTCTCATTCAAACCGTACACCACATCAGTTCGCATCACAACACATCCAGAACAAGGCGGCATCGAGGGCGTTCGAAATGGATTTTTTCAAAACCACGAGTACAAAGTTTTCTAAATTGGAACCATTCCATAAAACAAGGCGCTTGTCAGGGCCATTGAACCTTTCAAAAAAGAGTTTACGAAAAACAGTTCAATGCTTTCTAAAATAATATCCAAAATAATAATAAAACACAAATTGATTTTTTCATGAATTGTTTGCCAGGATCTGATGAGTATGTGAATTTGGCAGTTGTTCTGAGCTTATTGATAGTTGGGGACTTTCCTGATTATTCAATTTTCATCAATTCTTAAATTGTTTCCAGATTGAAAGTACAGTAATTTACAATTAGTTCGACATTTAGCTAATTGGACGGACATGTAATGCGACATATTTAGTTGGACATTTTTGTAAACATAGAGATCCAAATTATGACCCCACATTGAAAGTCGACACTGTACCACTGTCATCGCAAATTTTCAATTACAGGTTAAAATCGCCTCGAATGCGACACTGAGTGGTGCTTCGACACGTCGCGTTAAATGTAATTTACTGTACAACATGTCATAAGCAGGATGGGAAGAAATTTCCCAACTGTGAAAGCTGTGGCAAACGCAATCGTTAAACAGGAAGCTTTAGCCGAACAAGATGGGGATATCGAGTGATAACCCCATCTTTAGCCGAACAAGATGGGGATATCGAGTGATAACCAAACAATAAACTCTTTAGATTAAAGATAATTTTGTGATTCTGAAAAGGACCCTTTTTAGCCTGCATGTGAATCCAACGAGCGAACAAATCGTAATGAATGTATTTTTTTACCATCGCTCCCTTTTAACGCTCATTCGTTCGTCTCGTTGGACTCGCCCTTTTGGCTGAGTCTGCCGATTTGTCTCTATCCTGTGAGCGTGTATCGCTCATTTTCTTTCAAACCGTAAACCAGTGTGGTTGTACGGAAATCGTTTAACATCGCATCGCATCACATCATAATAAGCAAACAAGCTGCAACGTGGACGTGTGGACGTAACAAAGGAGGACAAGTTAAGGGAAAGACAAAGTCTCACTCGAACCGTGCAGGTCTCCAGTTCCCTGTTGGTCGCATTCACTGATTGCTCCGCGAGGGTAACTAGGCCGAACAGATTGGTGCCGGAGCACCAGTATACCTAACAGCGATTATAGAGTTTCGACCGTCGGAGTGCTCGAGTTGGCTTGCAAAGCTGCTCACGACAATCACAAAACACTCATCAAGAACAGAGCAGCTTCGGTTCGGCGCTCATCAAGGCAACAACTAGTTTCAGCTAGTGGCAAACGCAATCGCAAAACGGCAGCAGGTAGAAGAAAGAAAAAGGTTTGTTTATACAGACTGCTTTGGTGGCAAAACCAGCCACCGTAAAACACGGTGCTTTTCAGGGCCATTAAACCATTCAAAGAAGAGTTATTAAAAGTTTTTCACAATACCAATGCATTCCAAAGTGACATAATATGACATATAATATAAACCGATTTATTTTATTTATGCTTGTTCTTGAGCTTATTGGTGGCTGAGGTCTTTCAAATTGATCATTCAGTTTTCACAAACCCATACATGGTTTCCGAATTAAAAGTGGCTTCAAATTACAACACATTGTATGCAGGACGGCATTAACGAATTTTCTCGGTGACTGACGTTACATCTGCATTGCATAGAGAAATAACTAAGGAGCAACACGATTAGCTATGTATTTCCTGCTGCTCTGTTCTTATTTTAAAGGCCTTTAATCCGAAGGTCATCCGTCCCTGTATTTACTGTTGGTTTTTAGAACGCTTATAGCTCGTTTATTTTTCGACAGATCGTAGAGTTCGTCTCCAAAACCTCAGTTCTTTTTCATTTTTATTTACTTTGTTTGCGGAGACTACAAATCTTACAGTTCATTCGTCTCCGAAACCACAGCTTAAGGTACGGTAATGTGCTCAATAGTGAAATATATGATAGTGAACGAGCTGATGACCACCTGTGCATTCCCTATCGCAGCCATCATTTTGATTGTACGATATGTGTATACGCCGAAAGATGCCCGGCGTTGAACATTCATAAGTACAAAGCCTCCAGAAAAACAGGAAGTGGGTTATATCTATGGTATAACCGCAAGTGTGACGTAGGACTATCGTTGATTTAGAGATCATTTGTATGAAGTTGAATCTGAATTCATTCTGAATGAATGAATATTTGGAGAACTTCGAAAACGAGAGCGTTACGTTGGAGGCACAAGGTTTTATGCATCCAATATTGGATACGGAAATATCCTACTGATGGGGAAGAATAATCTTCAGAAGCTATCCTGTTGATTGCGATTGATTGAAAAACCACAAAACCAAATGTATTTGGTCACAGTGTTACATGGATAGAAAACATTCAATTAAACTCTTTCACATGAATATATTTTGAAAATTCCCAAAGGAACTGGCAGATTATTTTCAGTAACGATTAGATATTTCCACATTTTCCTCGATACTGGAAGCCCACCAGTTGTTAATGCCAACTCGATAACCACCTGTTAATAGCACTTGATTGAAACATATTTGGTCACAGTTTTACATGGATAGAAAACATTCAATTAAATTCATTCACATGAATATATTTTGAAAATTCCCAAAGGAACTGGCAGATTATTTTCAGTAACGATTAGATATGTCCACATTTTCCTCGATACTGGAAGCCCACCAGTGGTTAATGCCAACTCGATAACCACCTGTTAATAGCACTTGATTGAAACATATTTGGTCACAGTGTTACATGGATAGAAAACACTCAATTAAACTCTTTCACATGAATATATTTTGAAAATTCCCAGAGGAACTGGCAGGTTATTTTCAGTAACGATTAGTTATTTCCACATTTTCCTCGATACTGGAAGCCCACCAGTGGTTAATACCAACTCGATAACCACCTGTTAATAGCACTTGATTGAAACATATTTGGTCACAGTGTTACATGGATAGAAAACATTCAATTAAACTCTTTCACATGAATATATTTTGAAAATTCCCAAAGGAACTGGCAGATTATTTTCCAGCAATGATTAGATCTTTCCGGAACTTTCTCGATGCTGAATGGCATCCTAACGGAAAGAGTTCTGCGCGTGTATGTGTCGATCCTTCGCCGTCCACCTCCTCCAGCACGTTAGGCAACGATGTTGTCTTGTCGATGTCCTCACGAAAAATGAATGTGTCTCACCACCAGAATATCGCTTAAGTATGCTTTTTGTGTGTGATTGAATCGAGAGAAGGTGTGGTTTACAATGGCAATTTGGAAGGCAAACTGGAGGGGAATGAACTCTCTGAGCTCGGAACTTTCGGCGACTGAGCAATAATCGATTGCGGGCGCATACAATATTGGATACGGAAATATCCTACTGATGGGGAAGAATAATCTTCTGAAGCTATCCTGTTAATTGCGATTGATTGAAAAACCACAAAACCAAATGTATTTGGTCACAGTGTTACATGGATAGAAAACATTCAATTAAACTCTTTCACATGAATATATTTTGAAAATTCCCAAAGGAACTGGCAGATTATTTTCAGTAACGATTAGATATTTCCACATTTTCCTCGATACTGGAAGCCCACCAGTGGTTAATGCCAACTCGATAACCACCTGTTAATAGCACTTGATTGAAACATATTTGGTCACAGTGTTACATGGATAGAAAACATTCAATTAAACTCTTTCACATGAATATATTTTGAAAATTCCCAAAGGAACTGGCAGATTATTTTCAGTAACGATTAAATATTTCCACATTTTCCTCGATACTGGAAGCCCACCAGTGGTTAATGCCAACTCGATAACCACCTGTTAATAGCACTTGATTGAAACATATTTGGTCACAGTGTTACATGGATAGAAAACATTCAATTAAACTCTTTCACATGAATATATTTTGAAAATTCCCAAAGGAACTGGCAGATTATTTTCAGTAACGATTAGATATTTCCACATTTTCCTCGATACTGGAAGCCCACCAGTGGTTAATGCCAACTCGATAACCACCTGTTAATAGCACTTGATTGAAACATATTTGGTCACAGTGTTACATGGATAGAAAACATTCAATTAAACTCTTTCACATGAATATATTTTGAAAATTCCCAAAGGAACTGGCAGATTATTTTCAGTAACGATTAGATATTTCCACATTTTCCTCGATACTGGAAGCCCACCAGTGGTTAATGCCAACTCGATAACCACCTGATAATAGCCGCGCGTGTATGTGTGTGTAGCGATGTCTTCCCAGGGAACCGTTTGTGGCATCACTCTCCTCCTGATAGATTCCCTTCTGGCCTAGGGTGCACAAACAGGCTCTTGGTGACACCGTTCATCCGCGCTTTCATGATAAATAAAGAGCTTCACCGCAACAGCGACAACATGCTCCAATCGCTGTTCAATTAGAACTGAGTGGATTTCCGAGCGAAGCTCGCTTATATACCGATTGGTGATTTCAATAGCCTGTTTTGAAAGCAATTTTAAGACTATTGAAACAAGTTTTTGGATCAAAAAGTAACAAGTATATAACGCGTAGACATTTTATCTTTCGAATGAAGTGTTTATCATACCATTTCGTTCAGTTGTTTAGGAGCTATTAACGCTCAAAATCTCGGTCTCCGGCGTAACGCTTTCGTTTTCGAAACTTTGATTTTACACCCCGGTATAGAAATGAAAGACGTAGTCCTACGTCAAAAAATCAAGAATCAAGTTTGTAAAAAAAACAGGAAGTGGGTTATATCTATGGTATAACCGCAAGGGTGACGTAGGACTATCGTTGATTTAGAGATCATTTGTATGAAGTTGAATCTGAATTCATTCTGAATGAATGAATATTTGAAGAACTTCGAAAACGAGAGCGCCAACCAATATTGGATACGGAGATATCCTACTGATGGGGAAGAATAATCTTCAGAAACTATCCTGTTGATTGCGATTGATTGAAAAATCACAAAACCTAATGTATTTGGTCACAGTGTTACATGGATAGAAAACATTCAAATAAACTCTTTCACATGAATGTATTTCTAAATTCCTAGAGGAACTGGCAGATTCTTTTCCGGATCTTTCTCGATCCAAACGGAAAGAATTCCGTGCGTGTATGTGTGTGTGTGTAGCGGCTGCTTCGAGATCTTCCCGGAGAACCGTTTGTAGCATCACTCTCCTCCTGATGGATTCCCTTCTGGCCTAAGGTGCACAAACAGGCTCTTGGTGACACCGTTTATCCGCGCTTTCATGATAAATGAAGAGCTTCACCACAACAGCGACAACATGCTCCAATCGCTGTTCAATTAGAACTGAGTGGATTTCCGAGCGGAGCTCGCTTATATACCGATTGGTGATTTCAATAGCCTATTTTGAAAGCAAATTTAAGACTATTGAAACAAGTTTTTGGATCAGAAAGTAACAAGTATAGAACGCGTAGATATTTTATCTTTCGAATGAAGTGTTTATCATACCATTTCGTTCAGTTGTTTAGGAGCTATTAACACTCAAAATCTCGGTCTTCGGCGTAATGCTTTCGTTTTCGAAACTTTGATTTTACACCCCAGTATAGAAATGAAAGACGTAGTCCTACGTCAAAAAACGCAAAAACACAACACCAAAGGTTCTTTTCAGAACCCCCAACATGTTCATAAAGAGTATTTACTGTTTACTGTTTACTTTAATCCATTTTTCAGGTAGATAGGTAGGAATTCACGTAGGAGAAGAAAATAAAACAATATATTTAAAATATATATTTAGCAAAAGCTGTCCCCTTTGTATAGTCCTACGTCACTCCGGTTATGTCACCGACATTACCCACCCGTCTGAAACTCTCTAATTAGGGATTTCCTTTCTCAGGGTCGTTTAACCTGCTTCCGGTCACTCACAAACAGCTGTTCCTCCAGCAAAAAGGAGCAGTGTCGGTTTTATCTTTCTCCACAAGACCTACGCATTCCTTTGAAGCCACCAACTACTCCCACAATCAACTATCTCTCAAAGGTTGAGCAATGCTAGCCAACTCCGCCGACCAATCGAGGACGAGGGCTGGCGACTCCTTTCGAGTCCGAAAAAACCGGGAATTTCCAAAACCGCAATAGAGGAGATAAATGTAATTTTCTTACAATTTTTTTTTTTAATTCCTTCCTTTTAAATCTACTCTTTAATTTTCTTCTGACCCTATCCTATTTTCCCTCCCTTTTTCTTCTGTCCTATTTGTGACGTCACAAAATTTTATGCTTTTATACTTGCAGTACTTTTCGTGTATTTTTTTCTCTTCTTTCTCCGTCGTTTAACCGGATAAAATCCCCGCTGTAACCACCAAGCGTGAATAGGACTCTTCTGGTTCCGGTATCCTTACTCGACGTCGACTATCAATGGCGGAGATTGCAGTCGAACGTCCTTTATCTCAATGGCGGATACCACACGTCTCGGCGGAGAAAAAGATGAAATATAAAAAAAAGGCCCGCTGAAAGGACCTGTCCAGCGCATTATTTCTTAGTCTTGATTCTCGCCAATACACTACTTTACCTTTTTTTCTCTCTTCCGGTTCTCTTCTTCTTTTAAGCTCTTATATTTTCTCTTATAATTTCTATAAATTAAATATTAAATTACTAATAATTCATTCCTTTTCAATTTCCCCCTAACCTTTTAATTCTTATAACAATCTTTTTCTATCTTCTCTATTTGCTCTCGATGCACTCTGGCACTATTAAAATTCACTTGTTCCGGCGCGCACTTCCTACTTCCTTGATGGTGGAAAGTCGTTAGCCGGCACTACTCTTTACCGAGCTTTTCTTTTCTTTTTTTCTTTTGTGTGAGTTCATTTATGTTTTACCTAGTTGGCAGCTCTGTTGAATGACAGATGGTCCCATGGAGCGTATTTCGCGGTGGGCATCTTTACCCAGGGCTCACACCGTTCACTATTGGGCCAACTGTTCACAAGCAACAGGCGGTGGGTATTTATGGCGATTTTATTGAAACATTATGTTGGGATCTATTATTTGGGTAGAGCCCAAATTAATGCTTGGAACCAACGGTTACACGTCTTTTTTATTTATTTATCCCTCCAGTCTTCGCCAAAAAAATGTCGGACAGACTAAAATTCAACTATTAATCCTTATACTAAACACCTTTCTAGTCATGTCAAATTCAAACAGGAAATACACATCATTAAACCGTTTGCAACAAACATCAAAAGGATTATTTTGTCCGTATAGAGTACGATGCGCTGCCTGCCGGACGAAAACAACTTGTCTAGTTAATCTATCCGAAACTTGCCAGAAAGTTCTGCACAGTCAAGATTGTTGCTTAGAAGGACAAAAATCAGCAGTCTCTGGAGAAACTCACGTCGTTTTTGCAGTGGATCAGTGCACAGCGTTCTTCATATGAGGTCAGAAGCTGATCGCTGCGCCACGGAAGCATATCGGATGAAAATTTTCTGCACACGTTCCAGTCGAGCGATGTGAACAGCATGGTATGGGGCCCAAACAGTGACACCGTATTCCCATATACTGCGTACAAGAGACACGTACAACGCTTTGAGGCAATATACATCACTAAATGCCTGAGTGTGGCGTCTTATTAATCCGAGAACGGCAAAAGCCTTAGCTGTAACTGTTGCAATATGCTCCGTAAATTTTAGCTTGTTGTCGAGCACGATATCAAGATCTTTGACAGCTGCAGCCCTTTCCACTTCGGTCGATCCCATCGTATAATCGAAAGTTATTGGTGTGGCAAAGCCGCGAAAATGTTATCGCGTGACATTTTCTGATGTTCACATCCATGCCATTCATCGAGCACCAATCCAGCAGAGTGTCTACATCCATTTGAAGAGCACTGCAATCCGCATGTGATGTTACTACACGAAACAATTTCAGGTCGTCTGCATACATCATTTTAGGCGATTTGAGAACAGCGCAAATATCGTTAATGTAGAGTACAAAGAGCAGTGGACCCAAGTAGACTACTACCCTGCGGCACGCCAGAGGTGACAGAAAAGAGCGATGAAACTGACGAGCCAATCCGTACGTATGCACAACGATCAGTCAGATATGAATTAATCCAATCGGTCAACCAAAGCGGAAACCCGTATCGCCTCAGTTTTCCCACAGCAAGGGAGTGGGGAACGCGGTCGAAAGCTTTCGAGAAGTCAACGTAAATGGCGTCCACCTGTTGTCGTTTCTCAATTTCATCAATCAGTAGGGACACGTAGCTCATGTCGTTTGTTGCTACAGATCGTTTTTTGACAAACCCACGTTGTTCGTTTGCGATGAAGTGGCGGACTTCTGGGTATATATGCTCCAGCAGCATACTTTCGAAGACTTTCGGAATGCAGCTTAGGTGGCCTTATCGATATTCCTCTGTAATTCTGCACGTCGTGGACGTCACCTGCTTTATGAATTGGGGTTAATGATGCCGTTTTCCATAATGCGGGAAATTGCCCTTCTCTCAGTGAACGGTTGAAAAGCAAAGTAGACGGCAAAGCCAACGAGGAGCTGCATGCCTTGATGAAAGAAGGTTGCAACTTATCCGGTCCGGCTCCCTTTGAGGCTTCGAGACAGCTCAGCTTCTTGTTTACGTCCTCTTCGGTGAATGAGATAAGTGGCATGTCCAGGTCATACGACTGCAGACTACTCAAGTACCGTTCAGATAAAGGTGGTGAGTTATTACTTAACACACTTCGAAAGAAGGTCGAGAATAAGTTTGCTGAGTCAACAGATGATGACGATGTATTGCCTTCATAGAAAACATTCTGAGGAATTCCGTTAGTTGATGTCCGCTGGTTAATGTGTGTCCAAAGCTGATGTGGTTTTGTCCTGACGTCACTTTGTACATGGCTTTTGTAAGACCTAAAGCAAGCTTGGTTCAAAGAGTTGAATTGGCGCTCTAATTCCCGCACAACTGCCTTTTGGTCATCACCTCTCGATCGAAAATACCGCTTTCGAGCCTTCCTGAGCCGATTCCGAAGATTCCCCAAATCTCTATTCCACCACGGTTGTTTACCCTTCGGTTGAACGAACCGTTTGCGCAATGATACATTCACATGAATAATTCTATCTAATTCTCTATGAAATCGGCTAACAGCTTCATCAATTGTGCCAACTGCTTGAATTTCAGTCCAATCAATCTACGAAATTTTATCGTTTAAATCAACGAAGTTACATTGCCAGAAGTCTACTGCTCCTCATCTATATCCACACATGTCATATTAAAAACGGCTAGCTTGACATCAAAAGGCTTATGGTGGCGATCTACATTAATTAACAGAGTAGTCTCCTGCTCAGATGATGCATTGGTAGGAATGAAACATCCAATAACCTCATCGAAGCCCCAGTGTAACAATGGCAAATTATAATCACCCAACACCACTACCCTGTCTCTATCTCTCATCTGGTTGCGAATACGTTGAATACATGCACTGTGTCGTTCATAATCCATCGGTTCAGTATTGGGAGGCAGATATATTGCACATACGAACAAATCTCTGTTATCATCAGCAACACGAATAACAATTTGTTATAGCTGGCTGGTATCATCGACATGCACAACGTTGCTTTGCAAATGCCGTTTCCCTTCGATCAGCACTCCACCACCTCGGCGAAAGCAGCAAATGACAATTTCTAATGCGGATAGACGCGGGCAGTGTAGTGAAACGAAAACTTCACCGTCGGAATTGAAATGGGCTTCGGGTTTGGAGACCAAACTCCCGGAAGGTAATTCCTTTTTGTCATGTTGCTGGCAAAAGTGCAGTGTGCGGTCGAAACAACACCGACCTTGAACGATACTAAAGTAAGTTCATCGAGATTTTTACCTTTCGGAACCAGTTTTCGAACGTCAATGGTCTCGTTTGTGTTTAAGTTGCTCTTCACTAGTTCGCGAATGTTATCTTCTGTTGCTTTGGGGTCGAAGCCAGACAAGCACAGCCAAAATAAATCATCTCTGTCTAGGCGCACCGCTATTGGTACTATCACGGCAGAATCTGTAGGTCTGGTACTTGGAATGACTTCATTCCTTGGCTCGTCGTCGATTCGGGACGTTTCCTCGAATTGTCAAGCGGGCCTGTTTTCAATGGTGGCCGTTCTATCACTTGCCGGTTCGATACGGTGGGGAACTGTTCCAAACCCAAATTTATTTTGGTCGTGTTTTGTTCGATTTCAGTTCGCAGCTCAGTGAGGGCTTTGTTATGCTCATCATAGGAAGCCTTAATGGCTTTGTTGGTATATGAAATGACCTGACGAAATGTGGCATTTTCATTATTTTCGTGCAAGCATTACAAACCCAGAATAACTGGGCACAATTTTTAATTATTTCACGAGTAGCAACAGACATTTTTACGCATTTCTTACGCAAGGTTGAATTACAAAAACCGTCAGAAGCAATCATCTCCACTTGATTTATTTCCAAAGCGCATGAGTGACAAACTTAAAATAAGCTCTTTCGCTTGAATGTCATTTTCAATTCCAAGGGGAACTGGCAGATTATTTTCCAGCAACGATTAGATATTTCCACATTTTCCACGATACTGGAAGCCCACCAGTGATTAATGCTAACTCGATAACCATCTGTTAATAGCACTTGATTGAAACATATTTGGTCACAGTGTTACATGGATAGAAAACATTCAAATAAACTCTTTCACATGAATGTATTTTTAAATTCCCAGAGGAACTGGCAGATTATTTTCCGGATCTTTCTCGATGCTGAATGGCATCCAAACGGAAAGAATTCCGTGCGTGTATGTGTGTGTGTAGCGGCTGCTTCGATGGTCACCTTCTCTTCTCCTGAAGGATCGGCTTCTCTGTGCTCCCTCACAGTTTCAAACAAACTGCTCGCGTTTCAGGGCAGATCTCGATCCTTCGCTGTCCAGCACCCTCAGCAACAATGTTGTCTTGTCGATGTCCTCACGAAAAATGAATGCGTCTCACTTTTTTTTGACGTAGGACTACGTCTAACCGGAAGATATAGGGGGTGAAATGGAAATCTAGGCACTGAACAAGTAGGAAAAAATGCAAGATTTGGAACGTTTATAACTCGAGCATTTCTCAATAGATCGCAAAGGTTTTTGCATCAATTGATAGGAAATATATCTACGCATCTATCATAACGAATAACATTTCATTTTTCTTGAGATAAATAATTGAATAATTGTGAAATATCAAGCATTGTCCAAATGTACTATGTGCCCATTTTTGATTGGTCCATTTTGTGCTCCTCAAATCGTACCGACCAAAACGGGCAACCAGAGCAGCAGCGAAATAGAATGAAGCACGATTGGAAAGGAAAAAGAACAAAAATGAACGAAACATTGGTCGCAGTCTCACACATGCGTAATTCTCGAGCCAGCCAGTCTGCTTTAAAATCCCCGCTCCGATGCCGTAACGATCATTCTTTGTGGACACCGACTGGACAACATCGTTGCTGGACGAGCTGGACGGCGAGGAATCGAGTGCCTTTCTCAAGGCAAGAGGGTGGAGGTGGTAATGTTGGAGTAGAGTAGAGTAGCGTTTTCAAAGGGCCTTTC
Source organism: Toxorhynchites rutilus septentrionalis (assembly GCF_029784135.1). NCBI lineage: Eukaryota > Metazoa > Arthropoda > Insecta > Diptera > Culicidae > Toxorhynchites > Toxorhynchites rutilus. The sequence continues at coordinate 97,567,581 of NC_073744.1, forward strand.
TCAAGGCTAGAGGCGAATGAACTGAAAAACTTTAAAGTCTCTATAATAATTCCTTCCTTCCGTAACGATCATTCTCATTCAAACCGTACACCACATCAGTTCGCATCACAACACATCCAGAACAAGGCGGCATCGAGGGCGTTCGAATTGGATTTTTTCAAAACCACGAGTACAAAGTTTTCTAAATTGGAACCATTCCATAAAACAAGGCGCTTGTCAGGGCCATTGAACCTTTCAAAAAAGAGTTTACGAAAAACAGTTCAATGCTTTCTAAAATAATATCCAAAATAATAATAAAACACAAATTGATTTTTTCATAAATTGTTTGCCAGGATCTGATGAGTATGTGAATTTGGCAGTTGTTCTGAGCTTATTGATAGTTGGGGACTTTCCTGATTATTCAATTTTCATCAATTCTTAAATTGTTTCCAGATTGAAAGTACAGTAATTTACAATTAGTTCGACATTTAGCTAATTGGACGGACATGTAATGCGACATATTTAGTTGGACATTTTTGTAAACATAGAGACCCAAATTATGACCCCACATTGAAAGTCGACACTGTACCACTGTCATCGCAAATTTTCAATTACAGGTTAAAATCGCCTCGAATGCGACACTGAGTAGTGCTTCGACACGTCGCGTTAAATGTAATTTACTGTACAATATGTCATAAGCAGGATGGGAAGAAATTTCCCAACTGTGAAAGCTGTGGCAAACGTAATCGTTAAACAGGAAGCTTTAGCCGAACAAGATGGGGATATCGAGTGATAACCAAACAATAAACTCTTTAGATTAAAGATAATTTTGTGATCCTGAAAAGGACCCTTTTTAGCCTGCATGTGAATCCAACGAGCGAACAAATCGTAATGAATGTATTTTTTACCATCGCTCCCTTTTAACGCTCATTCATTCGTCTCGTTGGACTCGCCCCTTTGGCTGAGTCTGCCGATTTGTCTCTATCCTGTGAGCGTGTATCGCTCATTTTCTTTCAAACCGTAAACCAGTGTGGTTGTACGGCATCGTTTAACATCGCATCGCATCACATCATAATAAGAAAACAAGCTGCAACGTGGACGTGTGGACGTAACAAAGGAGGACAAGTTAAGGGAAAGACAGAGTCTCACTCGAACCGTGCAGGTCTCCAGTTCCCTGTTGGTCGCATTCACTGATTGCTCCGCAAGGGTAACTAGGCCGAACAGATTGGTGCCGGAGCACCAGTATACCTAACAGCGATTATAGAGTTTCGACCGTCGGAGTGCTCGAGTTGGCTTGCAAAGCTGCTCACGACAATCACAAAACACGCATCAAGAACAGAGCAGCTTCGGTTCGGCGCTCATCAAGGCAACAACTAGTTTCAGCTAGTGGCAAACACAATCGCAAAACGGCAGCAGGTAGAAGAAAGAAAAAGGTTTGTTTATACAGACTGCTTTGGTGGCAAAACCAGCCACCGTAAAACACGGCGCTTTTCAGGGCCATTAAACCATTCAAAGAAGAGTTATTAAAAGTTTTTCACAATACCAATGCATTCTAAAGTGACATAATATGACATATAATATAAACCGATTTATTTTGTTTATGCTTGTTCTTGAGCTTATTGGTGGCTGAGGTCTTTCGAATTGATCATTCAGTTTTCACAAACCCATACATGGTTTCCGAATTAAAAGTGGCTTCAAATTACAACACATTGTATGCCGGACGGCATTAACGAATTTTCTCGGTGACTGACGTTACATCTGCATTGCATAGAGAAATAACTAAGGAGCAACACGATTAGCTATGTATTTCCTGCTGCTCTGTTCTTATTTTAAAGGACTTTAATCCGAAGGTCATCCGTCCCTGTATTTACTGTTGGTTTTTAGAACGCTTATAGCTCGTTTATTTTTCGACAGATCGTAGAGTTCGTCTCCAAAACCTCAGTTCTTTTTCATTTTTATTTACTTTGTTTGCGGAGACTACAAATCTTACAGTTCATTCGTCTTCGAAACCACAGCTTAAGGTACGGTTAGGTGCTCAATAGTGAAATATAAGATAGTGAACGAGCTGATGACCACCTGTGCATTCCCTATCGCAGCCATCATTTTGATTGTACGATATGTGTATACGCCGAAAGATGCCCGGCGTTGAACATTTCATAAGTACAAAGCCTTCAGAAAAAAATCAAGAATCAAGTTTGTAAAAAAAACGCAAAAACACAACACCAAAGGTTCTTTTCAGAACCCCCAACATGTTCATAAAGAGTAAACAGTAAACTAATCCATTTTCAGGTAGATAGGTAGGAATTCACGTAGGAGAAGAAAATAAAACAATATATTTAAAATATATATTTAGCAAAAGCTGTCCCCTTTGTATAGTCCTACGTCACTCCGGTTATGTCACCGACATTACCCACCCGTCTTTTTCACTTAAATTCTTTTTATTTCTTAATTTGGTTTACATTATAATATAATACTACATTTCAAGTGATCAACCTAGGGTTCTACATCTTTAAATTGTAATGTCAAGTTCTGTAAAGATTTTCATTACACACATTAACCGTTTGTTTCATATTCCTATTGTAAAATTATGCCTAAACTTTTCTAGTTTTTTGTTACCCTTTTTTTATACCTAAATCTAACTTATAAGATACCCTCCCCAAATTATTTACATTGTCCCAACTTAAACTGCTTATCTAACTGGAAATAAATATATCTACCCTAATCCCAAAGCCGTTACCTTGAAAGGTAACGACTAGAAAGTCAGGTAGCATAATCATACAGATTTTGAATTATTCCGTGTATTGAGAGAGCGCAACCCTGTTCAAATTTCATGCAATTACTATTGATAATTTCATCCAAGGTTTCAATCCCGGCCAGCTGATGTATCTCCGAATTTCGCGTTCTGGGTGGAGAGTTTAGAATCATACGAAGAATTTTGTTTTGTATGCGTTGAAGTTTTAATTTGTGTGTTGGAGCACAGCACTCCCAAACGGGCATCGCATATGCGATAACTGGAATATTATTTGTTTGTATACTGCAAGTATATTCGTTCGAGATAATCGAGAGTATCTATTGATCAGGGGATACAATGACCTGATTAAAATGTAGCATCTTGTGTCTGTTTTGTCAATGTGTGCTCTGAAGGTAAGCTTTCGATCGAAAGTTAGACCCAGGTACACTACTTCTGAAGACCATTCAATGCTATTGCCATTAAGACTGACTGTCATATTTTGAGGAGGAACAAGCTTTGGAGTGTTCTTGTGGGGAAACAATATGACTTGTGTCTTTGTATGTATATGATGCATATTTTTCAATTATTGAAATATCCAGACAAAGAGTCTAACCCTCTTTGAAGTTTAGATCTTAGTTCTGTGATACTTCTGCCCTTGTAAATGATGGCAGTGTCATCTGCAAATAGTGACAATTTCCTATCAGATGGGAGTGCGGGAATATCTGAAGTGTAGATATTGAAAAGAATTGGTCCCAAGATGGATCCTTGAGGAACACCTGCATTCACAAGGAATTTCTCTGATGAAATATTGTTTATAGAAACATTGAACGCTCTATCAGAAAGATAATTTTTGATAATTTTTATCAAGTATGTAGGAAAACCAAAGATCTGAAGCTTGTAAATGAGACCATTATGCCAAACATTATCAAGAAGTGCCATGGCAGATGATTTTGAAACTGACTTGTTTCGTCTGATTATATTGTATACTCTACGAAGCTGGTGAATGGTAGAGTGGTCTTTTCGGAATCCAAACTGCTCATCCAAAAATATATTGTGCTCGTCTGCAAAAGCAAGAATGCGCGTTAATATAATTTTTTCGAATACTTTTGAAAATGCTGGGAGAATGCTAATTGGTCGATAGCTCTTTGAAGAAGAAGGATCTTTTCCGGGTTTTAGTATCGGGATCACTTTTGCCAACTTCCAACTCGAGGGGAAGTAGCCAAGTGATAGACATCTGTTGAAGACAGAAGTCATAATTTCATATAAGTTGTTACTAAGATGTTTCAACTCAATGTTAAATATACTATCGGAGCCGGGGGCCTTCATATTCTTCAACGAGCGTATAACCGAGATAACCTCTGCAGTCGAGATGATTTCATTCTCTTGAGGTACAGAATGAATATTGTCAATAGCCCTTACAGTATCATTCGCCGAAGCTTCAAATGGACTTGTAATGTTCTGGCCAAGATTGTGTGAACTAGCGAAATGGTTGCCAATTGTCAATTGTCAGGTTGTAGAAGAGGAGGAATAGGATTAGACTTGGTTTAGACTAGCGAGCCTCCAAAATGGCTTGGAGTTATTCGGAAGTTTACTTATATCTTTTGCGAATTTTTTGTTACGGAGATCAATCATTCTGGTCTGGATAACCTTGGTTAACTGATTATACTGTCGTTTCCTCTCTCGAATACCAGTACGTTGGTACTGTCTTCGATAGAGGTTCCGAAGTCTAATCAAATGTTTAGTAATTGGATCAATTTGAACAGAGTCACTCACCTGAATCGTTTCTGGGATGTGGTTTTGACGAGCCTCAATAACTGCAGTTTGAATATAGCTGACTGTTGCTTCGATATATTCGGGAGATTCAAGAGGCTGATCGAGATCAATATTGTTGTCGATAAGCTGCTGGAATTCCACCCAATTCGCACGATGATAGTCTCGTCTACATTGTGGCCTCCTGACTACGACATTCACTCCCAATTCAACCATCACTGGGAAGTGATCCGAACTCAGCTCGTTAAGGGCAATAGGATCACCGATGTGGCGATCCATGTTGGTAATGAAGAAATCAATTATGGAATGTACTCCAGGGGTCGCTGGACTAAGAATCCTGTAGTGCCCACACTGTAGATCATCATTTAGAGTCACTCCATTTTGATTCCTCCTTTGGTTTCCCCAGGACTGATGTCGAGCATTAATGTCCCCGCCGATGACATATTTCGACTGCCTTCGTGTTAGCTTGATGATATCGTTTTTAAGAAGCAACGCTGAGCCATCTCTGAATGACGTCTGTTTGGGATAGTAGACCGCAATCACGATAATAGGCCCAATCGATGTTGTGATTTCCGCCCCAATAGCTTCGATGATGTTGAGTTTCAGGCACGGCAAAAGTCGATATCTGATGTTATTTCTGATGGCTAAGGCAACACCTCCTCCACCAGAACCAGCACGATCCATTCTCAATAGACGATAATTCGGGACTCGAATATTAATATTCGGTTTAAGATGCGTCTCAGTAACGATAGCTAAGTCGATGTTGTTTGTCACCAGGAAGTCAGTGAACTCGATGAGCTTACTCTTAAGAGAGCAGGCATTCCAATTAATTAGCCTTAGAGATGACCGATCCATGGTTATAATAAAACTGAAGCATGACTTGTACTTGTTCCTGTTGGTTGCGACAACTTCTAGTCTGTCGATCTAGTTCAAGAAACAGGGTTGCAAGTTCTTGCATGCTATAAAGCTCCTCAGTAGAAGAGGAATGAGGTGAAGGTTTTGGTGTAGGTGGTAAACCAATAGCTGCAACCTTAATATAGCTCGGTTGCTCCTTTTTTGGCTTTTCGCTAGAAGTGGCCGTTTGGGGGCGACCTGTAGGAAGTGGAAGAGGAGGAAGAACAGGAATCGTGCGAGAAACCATTGGAGGGAACTCTTTGTCAGTAAGTTCTGGAACCTTCTTCCTATTCTGCAAGTGCTTGTTAGGTGGTCAGCAGCACACTTGCCACAACGAGTTTTCATGTGACAGTTTCTTGTTCCGTGTCCGAAACCAAGGCAATTTGAACATTGCGTTACATCCCGATGTTGAGGTTTGTATCGGTCCCATTGTACCGAGATGTTGAAGATCTCACTGATTTCTCTTAGGCGAGTTATGTTGGCTGATCCTTTCTTGAAGTGGATCAGGTATAAAACATTGGAATACCCATTGTCTGGCGTTTTATGCCGAGTCATCCGATATACAGCCAACGGCTGAATATTGTATGATTGTTCCAGATCTTTTTTAATATCCTCCAACTCAATAGCAGGAAGACCTCGCAACACCACCTTAAATGGCTTTTCAGACGGCGTATCGTGAGTGTAAAACTCATGATTTTTTGATTTCAGGTATGATCCAATAATTTTATATTGCTCCAGGTTGGGACTAGTGATTTTAATCCCAATGCTGCATATTTTAAAAACTGCAATTTCGGCGCCAGCAGTTCAGACCTCAAAGTTCCTATATCTCTCGATGTTGTAAAATAAGGTGGTACTTTCACCTTTTTCTCTACATTTACTTTCTCGGTAGTTGGTTCCTCCTCGGTATGGCCATCCAATAAAGCGTAGGGGTTTCTTTCTAATATTGGCTCCTTGCCGGTGTCCGATCGATGTCGTTTGTTGGTGCCATGTGGTATGCCTGGGTCGGTTGACCGGGTTTTCCCCATTGTTGTAGTCCTCAAGGGCAGACAGGTAGTTGATGAATCGCAGGTAAACAATCTGAAAAGAGAAATAAATAGCTTTTTAAAAATCAGGTAATGAATGGAGCTCCAAACACGTCCGTCTCTGTCGACGGTCGGAGTGGAATAAATGCGTCTCACCACCAGAATATCGTTTAAGTATGCTTTTTGTGCGTGATTGAATCGAGATAAGGCGTGGTTTACGTTGGCAATTTGGAAGGCAAACTAGAGGGGAATGAACTCTCTGAGCTCGGAACTTTCGGCGACTGAGCAATAATCGATTGCGGGCGCATACAATATTGGATACGGAAATATCCTACTGATGGGGAAGAATAATCTTCAGAAGCTTTCCTGTTAATTGCGATTGATTGAAAAATCACAAAACCAAATGTATTTGATCACAGTGTTACATGGATAGAAAACATTCAAATAAACTCTTTCACATGAATGTATTTTTAAATTCCCAGAGGAACTGGCAGATTATTTTCAGTAACGATTAGATATTTCCACATTTTCCTCGATACTGGAAGCCCACCAGTGGTTTTTGCTAACTCGATAACCATCTGTTAATAGCACTTGATTGAAACATATTTGGTCACAGTGTTACATGGATAGAAAACATTCAAATAAACTCTTTCACATGAATGTATTTTTAAATTCCCAGAGGAACTGGCAGATAATTTTCCGGATCTTTCTCGATGCTGAATGGCATCCAAACGGACAGAATTCCGTGCGTGTATGTGTGTGTGTTTAGCGGCTGCTTCGAGATCTTCCCGGGGAACCGTTTGTGGCATCACTCTCCTCCTGATGGATTCCCTTCTGGCCTAAGGTGCACAAACAGGCTCTTGGTGAAACCGTTCATCCGCGCTTTCATGATAAATGAAGAGCTTCACCACAACAGCGACAACATGCTCCAATCGCTGTTCAATTAGAACTGAGTGGATTTCCGAGCGGCGCTCGCTTATATACCGATTGGTGATTTCAATAGCCTGTTTTGAAAGCAATTTTAAGACTATTGGAACAAGTTTTTGGATCAAAAAGTAACAAGTATAGAACGCGTAGACATTTTATCTTTCGAATGAAGTGTTTATCATACCATTTCGTTCAGTTGTTTAGGAGCTATTAACGCTCAAAATCTCGTTCTCCGGCGTAACGCTTTCATTTTCGAAACTTTGATTTTACACCCCGGTATAGAAATGAAAGACGTAGTCCTACGTCAATACATAGCTCATCATGTTGCTCCTTAGTTATTTTTCTATACAATGCAGATGTAACGTCCGTCAATTTTCAACATCAGTTATCAACCAAAGAAAGCAGTTCATGCTACCGAGAAAATTCGTTAATGCCATCCTGCATACAATGTGTTGTAATTTGAAGCCACTTTTAATTCGGAAACCATGTATGGGTTTGTGAAAACTGAATGATCAATTTAAAAGACCTCAGCCACCAATAAGCTCAGGAACAAGCATAAACAAAATAAATCGGTTTATATTATATGTCATATTATGTCACATTGTGCATTGTGAAATGCATTGTGAAATGTATTGTGAAAAACTTTTAATAACTCTTCTTTGAAAGGTTTAATGGCCCTGAAAACCGCCGTATTTTACGGTGGCTGGTTTTGCCACCAAAGCAGTCTGTATAAACAAACTTTTGACGTGGGACTACGTTTAACCGGAGAATATGGGGGGTAAAATGAAAATCTAAACACAGAACATGCAGGAAAAAATGAAAGATTCCGAATGCTTATAACTCGAACATTTCTTACTGGATCGGAAAGATGTTTGCATCAATTGATAGGGAATATTTCTACGCTTCTATCGCAATTAATAAAATGTCATTTTTCATTAGATGAACAATTGAATAACTGTAAAATGTTAAGTGTTATCCAAACGCCCTAACTGCCTCGTTTTGATTGGCCCGATTTACGATTTCCCCAACACAGCCATCATAATCAAGCAGCCTTGGGAAAATCGGCATTGCAAATACATGGAGGTATGGGGACTTTTGTTCTCACCGAAATGTGTTCCCTTGTAACCTTCGGTCACTTAAGACCTTTGCAGCTTCGCCACAAATCGATGCGCCAAAATCTCCACTGTCTGCTTTGCATCTGTCACTTGACATATGATAAGCATACGATGGAGAGGGGACCGTAGGACATAGAAGAAGTGGTGTGAACGTTGTAGGTGTGTGTCCAAGAGTTGGTCAGCTCGCACAACTTACAACTTGATAGGACAATTATGTGTCCGGTCTCTCGACATTTTATTTGTTCTCGGCTTAAACTGTGCTCGTTCTTTCTGGCGTCGACTGTCCTCGAGAATAGAAGTGCGCGTCGTGAATGTAAATTTGTATAAATAATTGTTGCATGTTCAAATTCATAATCAAGTGTTTTTTGTAGGTTTAAAAAAATACAATTAGTTTTAAAATATCAATATATATATATATATATATATATATATATATATATATATATATATATATATATATATATATATATATATATATATATATATATATGTGTGTGTGTGTGTGTGTGTGTGTGTTTGTGGTTTAAAATTAAATCGTCATAAAATTAGGGTCAGTATAATAAAAATGGTCAATATAATAAAACGAAACAATAATCTTACCTTACACTATAGTCACACTAAAATCAGTGAGATAATATCAAGGAACAACGAACACACCTATAAATCTAACACATTAAAAAAAAGGTAATTGATTAGAAACTATTTCAATGGATCATTAAAATAAAAACTGGTGACATCACACAAATGTACTGATGCATTTTGTTGGTCAGGTCCGGCCAACGGGCTTTTTTGTATTGGCTTCTCTCTACAGGCCCGCACGGGGACGTTATACAAGGTCGCACAGGAAGAGGCCCTGGCAAGGGACAATCTACCGGATTACTGGTCAATCAAGACACCAGTGACTAAATCAAAAACTGCAGCCGAGAAGGAGAACGGAGGCAACCCACAAAAAATTGCAAGTACCGTGTGTAGTCACCAATTTAATCACCCTCACATCCACCCACAAATAAAATCCCTAAAATAAATTCCGTTATTAAATATCGCCTTCGTTTTCGAACTTATCTACCACAACAAACAGCCCTTGATTGTTTTTCTCTGTTTTTTTGAGTACGCGTTATTCGGGTTCGAACGGAACCACCAGGCCTCGCTCGCAGATAGTGGTCAGAGGAATTAGCTTAGAAGCCTTTCAGCCTAAGTTAATGAGACTCGAATTAAGAAGAACGTGTGCGGTTGACGATTAGTGGACACGTGTTGTATTATTGTATGTTCCTACTTAGTAAGTGTCCTTCCGGTCCCAACAGGGTTTGAGGCGAAACGCTGCTCGACCTTAAGAGTCCTCTTCCATTAATAGTCGGGGGGGTTACAAATTGGCGCCCAACAAAAAAAGAGCAAAAACGTTTTCGTCAAAATCTGCTCATAAATATTTTTCGCCACCTGAAAAAGGAGGCAATAAAACAGTACGCTGTTTTAGTTTTCTTTGCGTTATCCAAACGAAAAATTCAAATAGGAAAAAAAATCTTGGTTTTAAGCTGTCTAACAATTGATTCAAGATGGATGTGGAATTCGATATACAATATAAAAATCTTCTTGTTCATCATCTGGAAAGGGAAGAAATTGAACATGAACTAACGATCCGGGATTTACCGTTCACTAATACAGAAACCCGAGCAGCGCTAGCTCGACGTTTAAAAGAAAAAATCAAAAGTGATAAGGGAAGGGGAAACAGAGATATTGATTTCAATCGGCTAGAGAAAACAGTAGAATCCGAAATTCAGGCAATCGATGCGAGTGTACGTGAAATAAAAGATTTTCTCTCTAATCGAAACAAATACGAGGGTATTCGCGAATATCTAAAGACTCGATTTGTGCCGGTGAAAACACAGATAGTGACGATGAGCTAGCCGATATTGATGCCTTAGAATCATGTATTCGGGGTGCTTATAACACGTATTTTTCGATGTTTTCCTCTGTTGGTCAGCAGGAAGTTATTAATCAAATAAATCAATCAATTGCTAGCCTGAATATCGGCAGTCGAAATGCTTCCGAGTCGAACAAATCGTTTATGTTGCCCAACAACGATGATGAGATAGCATCTGTGTGTGGTGGTACAGCAAATAAAATAGGGAAACGAAACCTCAAATCAATCGAAATTCCCCCACTTCCTCAACAACCTATGAATAATTGGTTTCAATATATGTGGCAATCTGGTGCATTTCCATGGATGTTTGGACCCGCTGCGATGCAAGCATGGGCTCCACAGAATATGCCGCCGTGTAGTTCAGTTGAAAATATAGTATATAGTGTTAAACCACAGGATAATCTTACCAACCCAAAGGAACATTGTGATAATCGTAAACAACGCGTCGAAAAGGTATCGCGTAACGAAGAAATCGCGAATGATTTTGATTTACTAGAGGCTACGGCTTCCGATTCAGATCGGTCGTCAGATAAATGCCGAAATATTTGCCGAGAAAAGCAACATAACCCTAAATTGAACAAACATAGACCAGTAGCCGACTGGAAACTTAGATACGACAGTTCAGATAACGGACTTATCACTTATGAAGTTTTTAAAGGAAGTAGAATTTTACGCGGACTCGGAAAATATGTCGCGTCGAGAATTATTTCGTTCGGCGTTCCATCTGTTCAGTGGACCCGCTAAAACGTGGTTTATGATCGGGTTTGAAAACGAAGATTTCACGTCATGGGCAGAGTTAAAAGAAGAATTAAAACGCGAATTTCTCAGTCCTGATCACGATCATACAAACGAAATTCGTGCTATTTCCCGGAAGCAGGGACCGCGTGAGAAGTTTCAAGATTATTTCTTAGAATTACAATAGATATTCAATTCGCTAACAAAACCAATGACCGAACGCAAGAAGTTTTAAATCGTTACGTAATATGCGCGCGGATTATAAGGGCCACGCCATTTCGGCTGAAATTGATAATCTTGCAGATCTTCGAAAATTTTGCAGACGATTAGACGCTATAAATACCAAACCGCCGCGAGTGAACCCATAGTGAATTCACAGAGAAAACAATCCCAAGTGAATGAACTGCAAATGGGCGCGAAACCGAAACCGAAGACACTAGCGCAAAATGAACAATACCGTTCGCGTAACTTTTACCGTTCAAAAGCGGGTAAAAATGGGTCAGATGATGAAACACAATCTTCTTTAGTAAACAACAATGCTTCTTCACGGTTCGTGGATCCGCCTAAAGATCTTCAAGTTTTGGTAGAAAATTATCAGCCACCGAAAGAAGGTTATTGTTTTAATTGCCGTTTAAAAGGCCACAATGCACGTGAGTGTAATGCGCCGAAGCATCGATATTGCTATCAATGTGGTTTTCATAATGTTGATACGGCTTCGTGTCCTTATTGCGAAAAAAAAACTCCCAATAGACTGTCCCCAAGGGCAGACAGGTCGAGTTTTATTAAAGCCCCTTACACAATCCGATGAAATCAATAATTATTTAAACAATCTAGGTTTTTCAAAACCTGCTTCCAATGAATATATCCGAACGTATAACATAGAACTTCACGAATCGATACTGAATATGGAAGATGATGAACGGCCATTCGTAAAAATTTCCGTGTTTGATCACTTTCTTCTGGGTTTGCTGGATAGCGGAGCACACTTAAGCGTGCTTGGGAATGGGAGTATGAAACTAATAAAACAATTTCAGTTAAAAATATTCCCATCCAACGTTTGTCTTCGAACGGCTAGTGGCGATGAATTGGACGTCCATGGATTCGTGTACCTGCCAATAACATTCAACGGCACAACAAAACTTGTTGATACATTGGTTGTTCCATCCCTTAAACGAAAACTGTTATTAGGGATGAACTTCTGGAAATCGTTTGATATTCGACCTACCATCGGTCAGTCACATATCGAAGAAGTAGAATGTACAGAAACATTATCGCATAACACTTATAATCACGATGATAGTAGACTATTGGAGGAACAGAAAATAAAACTGGAAAATGCAAAACACCAATTTAAAATAGCAAGAACCGGTGTACTTGATAGCACACATTTGATAAGCCACAGAATTGAGATCACCACGGAGGCAAAAAAATTGCCTCCCGTTAGGATTAATCCATTTCCTACTTCACCCACGAAGCAGGATGCTATCAATCGTGAACTAGACAGAATGTTAAAAGAAGGTATTATAGAGAAATCATACAGCGATTGGGCCCTGCGATTAGTGCCAGTGGATACATCAGACGGTACTATCCGTTTATGCTTAGATGCCCGCAAAATAAATGAGCGGACGATCCGAGATTGTTACCCACTACCATATGCGGATCGCATCCTGAGTAGATTAGGAGCCTCGAAGTTCATATCTACTATAGACCTGTCCCAAGCATTTTTGCAAGTTCCTTTGCATCCTAGATCACGGAAATACACGGCTTTCTCGGTATTAGGCCGTGGGTTATATCAATTTACGAGGATGCCTTTTGGCCTAGTAAATAGTCCGACAACTCTATCAAGACTTATAGACCGGGTGCTAGGCGGAGGCGAACTCGAACCAAATGTATTTACATACCTTGACGATATAATTGTCGCAAGTGACACGTTTAACGAACATATAAACATGCTTCACGAGGTAGCCCACAGGCTTAAAGCGGCGAATTTATCTATCAACTTACAAAAGTCAAAATTTTGCGTTGCCGAGTGCCTTACTTAGGTTACATTCTGAGTCAAAATGGTCTCAGTCCTAATCCTGATAGGGTAGCTGCTATAGTAAATTTTGAAATACCACATTCGTTGAAAGCATTACGCAGATTTCTTGGAATGTGTAATTATTACAGAAGGTTTTTAGCAAACTTTAGCGAAATCACCCAGCACCTAACTGACCTCCTGAAGAATAATCCAAAATCAATTCGTTGGAATGATAAATCGGAAACCGCCTTTCACAAAATCAAAGAATTACTTATTAGTGCACCGATTTTGACCAATCCGAATTTTTCCTTACCGTTCACGATTCATTGTGATGCCAGCGACACTGCAATAGCTGGTGTACTGACACAATCCCCAGAGGGTATCGAGAAACCCATCGCATACTTCTCCCAAAAATTAACGCTTATTCAACAAAGATATTCCGCTACTGAGAAGGAAGGCCTCGCGGTTATCCGATCAGTAGAAAAGATCCGATGTTATATAGAAGGATCCAAGTTCACAGTTTATACGGATGCGTCCGCCTTAACGTATATTATGAGAAGCTGCTGGCGCACCTCCTCACGCCTATGTCGATGGAGTATAGACTTTGTGGTAGTCCGTGAATTAATATAACCGCTGGGCTACGGTATAGCTGGCGATGACAGTAGAATGACACATAAGAATAAATGGACAGCAGATATAATTAGCAGCAGAGAGCAATCAATAAAGCGTTATAAACAGTAATATAATATTCTTATTCATTCCGGGATTTATACAGTTATCACATCTGGCGACGAGGATGGGATAAAAATTCACTAGATTTACAGGTAAGGATTCTTAGATACGATCTAGTGGATAATTGAAATTTTATCATCAAAGCGAGGAAGAAAAATAATAGAAAGAAACAGAGAAAACGTGTGGTTGCTTTGATTCTAATAGGAATCTGATTTCATTTGTTTCTAGCAAAGTAAAACAACATCAGTGTAGTAGTGCGAGTCGGTGCATTGCACGACAAAGGTCCGATTAAGACCGTAACAGGCAGGAAGCCGTCAGGTCGTGGAAGACCGTAATAGGTAGGAAACCGTGAGGTCAGAAAAGACCGTAATAGGCAGGAAGCCGTCAGGTCGTGGAAGACCGTAATTAAACGTAAACGGAGAAGCTGAATAAGCCTGTTAAAGCGGAAAGCTGATAGGTCGGGTAAGACCGAAACAAATAACGAAAGTGTTTCCTAACTTGCATAAGTGCATATCTACATTTCAGCATCGGAAAACGTTTTAATTAAACCACCATGGACAAATGGGATATACCGCAATTTAAATTTAGATCGATACCAAACAGCATCATTCGGGATGAATGGCAAAAGTATAAACGAAACTTTGGATATATAGCAGCAGCCAATGAGGAAAAGGATAAAACCCGACTAAAGAACATTTTCTTAGCTCGAGCTGGGCCTGACGTGCAAGAGATTTTCTGTACGTTACCAGGAGCTGACGTTAACGAGAATAATGAAAACAATATTGATCCATTTCAAATCGTAATCGAAAAGCTTGATGAGTATTTTTCCCCCAAGCAACACGCTGCCTTCGAAAGGAATTCTTATTGGAATTTGAAACCGATAGAAAATGAGTCCATGAAAAAATTTTTGTGGCGTTCACTCGAGGTAGCTCGAAAGTGTGATTTCGGGAGCACATTAGAAGAGAGTCGTAATATCGCTGTTGTTGACAAAATAATTTTGTTTTCACCACCGGAGCTGAAGGAGAAGCTGTTACAAAAAGAAAATTTGACATTAGAGGATTTAACTCGAATGGTCAGTTCGTACGAAGCTGTGAAGTACCAATCAAAGCAGATGAACACAGCTATCGCATCATCGAGTGTAGATCGTAAAACATCTAGTTATTGGCCAGGAAATAGTGTGGATATTTGCAAGGTCCAAGGTTCGTCGAAAAACGCAACTGGTGAATGTTACCGATGCGGGCATAAGAATCATTACGGAAATGACCCTAAGTGTCCTGCTAGAGATCAGAAGTGCAACAAATGTAGTAAAATCGGTCATTTTTCTAAAAGGTGCCGTACTGTTGAGCGAATAACATTCCCTCAGAAACGAAACACGAATAACCCTATCGAGTGGCGGCCGAAGAAATCGAAACCAAATAGCATTATGCGAGTTCAAGACAACAATAGCGAGGAGCAGATACCAACACCTAATTTTATTTTCAATATTGGGAATGGTGACGAGTTTCTTTGGGTAAAAGTTGGAGGAGTATTGATCCAAATGTTGATTGATTCGGGAAGTGCCAAAAATATTATTGATGACAGGACATGGGCTTACATGCAAATCCATGGAGCAAGGATTGACAATTTTCGCAAAGAAACGGATCAAATTTTCCGTGCTTATGGTCGCGATTCAAAACCATTGACTGTAGGTGGAATGTTTGAGGCGGTTATTGCTATTGAGGATGCCGACAAGCGAATTGAAGCACACGACATTGTTTATGTAGTACAGGGAGGATCGCAACCCTTGTTAGGGCGATTAACTGCTACAAAATTAGGAGTTTTGTCTATTGGTACAATCAACATACATGGTACATACAATCTGATGTAAACCAGCTTATGGAGGAAAAGAGACCTTTTCCAAAGATTAAGGATGTCAAGCTTAAAATTCCTATCGATAGAACTATAACTCCTGTCGTGCAACATGTTAGACCCATCGCCACCATCATGGCCACCATCTCACGCGTATTGAAGATAAATTAACTACACTACTGACTACGGATATAATTGAGCCAGTTACTGGAGTCAGCGAGTGGGTATCACCGCTAGTCACGATCGTGAAGGATAACGAGGATCTTCGTCTATGCGTAGATATGCGGCGCGCTAATCAAGCCATACGACGAGAACACCATATGATGCCAACTATCGAAGATTTTTTACCTCGTCTAAAAGCCGCAATATTCTTCAGTCGGCTTGATATTAAGGAGTCTTATTACCAAGTAGAGCTCGAGGAAGATTGCAGAGACATAACGACATTCATCACCCATAAAGGACTTTATCGTTTCAAGCGGTTGATGTTCGGCGTTAGCTGTGCGCCTGAAATGTTCCAGAAGACCTTAGAGCAGATCCTAGCAGGTTGTGAAAATACAATTAATTATATCGACGACATTGTCATTTTTGGTAAGACAGAAGAAGAGCACGACAGAGCGTTGGGGCAGGTTTTAGAAACTCTTAAAGAAAAAGAAGTACTGTTGAACCACACAAAATGTATTTTCAAGACGACGGAGATTGAGTTTTTAGGACACGTCATCTCTGAAGAAGGCATACGACCAACTGCCAGCAAAGTGGAAGCGCTACAAAGGTTTCGAGCGCCGAAGACTGCCGAGGAGGTCCGCAGTTTTCTTGGATTGGTGACATACGTCGGACGATTTTTACCGGACTTAGCCACAGCAACCGCTCAATTACGAGAATTGACGCAATCCGGTAAACATTTCATTTGGCAAGACAGGCATCAAGAGTCATTTGAACGATTGAAAGAGATGATCAGTGATATTCATACATTGCATTTCTTTGACAATTCTTTGCGAACAAGAGTTATAACAGATGCGTCTCCAGTAGCTCTAGGTGCAGTGCTGGTGCAATTTGAAGGTATAAATGACAATAATCCTCGTGTCATCTGCTATGCAAGTAAAAGTCTTACTTCAACGGAGAAGCGATACTGCCAGACGGAGCGCGAAGCCCTGGCAATCGTTTGGGCGGTAGAGCGTTTATCAGTTTATCTTATAGGTCGAAAATTTGAGTTGGAAACGGACCATAAACCGCTGGAAGTAATTTTCTCGCCATATTCTAGGCCTTGCGCTAGAATAGAACGATGGGTTTTACGTCTTCAATCTTTTACATTCGAAGTTAAATACCGAAAGGGTTCAAACAATGTAGCAGATTCGTTCTCTCGACTGGTAGTAGAGGAAAACGCGGTGGAATTCGAAAAAGATAATAAGTTCCTTGTTCTGGCAGTTACGGAATCGGCAGCAATCGATGTTGGAGAGATAGAATACGCAGTGGACAGGGATAAGCAATTACAGTTGGTGGTTAATGCTATGCGATCTGGATCATGGACTCGGCAGGAAGTAAAGTCATTTGAGCCTTTCCGAAATGAACTAGGTCTTGTTGGAGATCTGTTAGTACGTGGGAACAAGCTAATCATACCAGAACAGTTGCGGAAGAGAATGCTGGATCTTTCACATGAAGGACATCCTGGTGAATCGTTGATGAAGCGTAGATTGCGAGATAGAGTTTGGTGGCCTCGAATGGATGCAGACGTCAGCACATATGTAAAAAAAACTGCGAAGGTTGTATATTGGTAGGATTACCTAGTAAACCGGTTCCAATGTCGCGTAGGATGGTGCCTGACAGACCGTGGGTTGATGTAGCCATAGATTTTATGGGTCCACTCCCATCAGGGGAATATTTACTCGTTATTGTAGACTATTTCAGCCGGTACAAAGAGGTGGAAATAATGGTTAAAATAACTGCTAAGGATACTGTTACTCGTCTCGACAGAATTTTCACACGCCTTGGATATCCTCGTACGATAACGCTTGACAATGCGAAGCAATTCGTGGGAAAAGAATTTGAACTCTACTGCAGCATACACGGCATAACGTTAAATCATTCTACACCATACTGGCCTCAAGAGAACGGTTTAGTAGAGCGTCAAAACCGATCTTTATTGAAGCGTTTACAAATAAGCCACGCTTTAGATCGAGACTGGAAGCAGGATTTGCAAGATTATCTAATTATGTATTATACAACACCGCATTCTTCGACGGGAAAGACGCCAACGGAATTGTGTTTCGGAAGAACCATTAGATCGAAGATACCATCATTGGAGGATGTTGAAACAACACCAATTAGCACCGAGTACACTGATCGCGATAAAATAATAAAATCAAATCAGAAGAATAATGAAGACTCGAGGAGAAAGGCTACAGAGTCATCGGTTGATGTAGGCGATACAGTTCTTATGCAAAATCTCGTTCCAGGAAACAAACTTACAACAACGTTCAATCCAACGAAGTTCAAGGTACTTAATCATTCTGGAGCACGGCTTACAATTGAGGACCAAGACAATGGAAGAGTCTTCGATCGAAATGTGGCTCACGTGAAGAAGATAAGTGATCAAAACGGATCACCAGGAAACATGCAAGACCAAAATGAGGATCCTCAAATGTTCGTGGAACCAAGCTCGGAGGACGATGAAGACAAACAAGGATTTCAAGGTTTTGATCTAGAGGACCAACAGAAAGATATCTCTCCAGGGCAGCAGGAACGTCGTGTTCGTCGGATTCCGGATAAATTTAAAGATTTTGTGTTGTGAGTAAATTGTCGAAAATTCGTAGAAAAAGAGAGATGTGGTAGTCCGTGAATTAATATAACCGCTGGGCTACGGTATAGCTGGCGATGACAGTAGAATGACACATAAGAATAAATGGACAGCAGATATAATCAGCAGCAGAGAGCAATCAATAAAGCGTTATAAACAGTAATAGAATATTCTTATTCATTCCGGGATTTATACAGTTATCACAGACTTGCAACGTCATGATATGGTGATTCTTCATCGCAAGGGAACGGACAATGTAGTAGCAGACGCTTTATCTAGGGCTGTCGAAGAGCTCATCACATCCAACGATCATGTCGGGTGGTACGCTAAAATGGTCAAAAAAATTCAGCAAGAACCTGAAAAATTCAAAGATTACCGAATCGATAAAGGAATCCTCAAAAAATTGATATCCTCGCCCGATGATCTCCTAGATTATCGGTTCTCCTGGAAAATCTGTGTGCCTGAAAAGCTTAAAGAGAAAATTATGGTTGAGGAACATGACGATAGTCTCCATCTGGGGTGTGAGAAAACACTTGCAAAAGTTAGAAAAAAATACTTCTAATGGTTAATGACATCCGCAATTACATTCGAAAATGCACCATGTGTAAGCATAATAAGCCCGCACATCGTTCACAACTTCCAGCACCTGGGAAACAGAGAATAACAACTAAACCATTCAATAATCTGGATTTGAATTTTATCCAATCACTTCCACGCAGCAAAAGTGGGAACGTGCACCTTCTTGTAATAATGGACCTGTTCTCAAAATGGTCTATCCTTATTCCTATCAAACGAATCTCAGTAAGCATAGTGTCAAAACTTCTAGAAGAAACCTGGTTTCGACGATACTCAGTCCCAGAATTCATTATCACAGATAATGCATCTTCATTCCTTTCCACTGAGTTCAAAGCTCTGTTGACCAAATACGGCATACAGCATTGGACTAATTCAAAATACCACAGTCAATCAAACCCTGTTGAAAGATTGAATCGCACTATAAACTCGTGTATCCGCTCGTATGTGAAGCAAAACCAGAAACTGTGAGACTCTCGTGTTTCTGAAATTGAATATTGTCTAAATAGCACTCCACATTCTTCCACGGGATTCTCACCATATAGAATTCTTTTCGGACAGGAAATTATAGGTAAGGCGGACGAACATCGGATAGATAGAGATGAGAAGATAATAACGGAAGACGAAAGAATAGATAGGAAAAAGTATATCGACCAGCAGGTTTATTCCATAGTAATTAAGAATTTACAAAAAGCTCATAACAAAAATATTAAAACGTATCACTTGCGATCAGACCAAGCCGCCCCAGTTTACGATGTTGGCCAGCGAGTTTACCGGCGCAATCGTAAACAATCCTCAGCGGTAGCAGGATACAATGCGAAGCTAGATGCCTTATATCTTCCGTGTACGGTCTTAGCCAGAATCGGGACAAGTTCGTATGAGCTGGCCGACGAAACAGGGAAGCCTATTGGCGTATTCCACCGCCGATTTGAAACCTGAAAATTAATACCAGTCTTGTGACAGTTGTTAATATCAAAATAAACAACATTTGTATAACGACCACAGTCTGACAGATGTCAATTGTATAACAGTTATAACAGCTTCTAACGAGGGGTACAACCCTTTCCTTTTGCAAATGAATAAAGAAGACAAACGTTTAATTTTCAAATGGCCAAAAAGAATCAAATCATCTTTTTCCTACAACGTCATAGTTCTAAAAAATGAAACAAATACATTAATTTCATTTCAGATTCCTCAATCGATAGTTGAAAGAGCCGGATGCTTATTGTTCGCGTCTCTGCTACAAATCGAAGCTGGTGAAGTTTTTTTTCCCCTCCGCCAAAGTGCCTTTGGTTTTTTTTGACGTAGGACTACGTCTAACCGGAAGATATAGGGGGTGAAATGGAAATCTAGGCACTGAACAAGTAGGAAAAAATGCAAGATTTGGAACGCTTATAACTCGAGCATTTCTCAATAGCTCGCAAAGGTTTTTGCATCAATTGATAGGAAATATATCTACGCATCTATCATAATGAATAACATTTTATTTTTCTTGAGATAAATAATTGAATAATTGTGAAATATCAAGCATTGTCAAAATGCACTATGTGCCCATTTTTGATTGGTCCATTTTGTGCTCCTCAAATCGTACCGACCAAAACGGGCAACCAAAGCAGCAGCGAAATAGAATGAAGCACGATTGGAAAGGAAAAAGAAAAAAATGAACGAAACATTGGTCGCAGTCTCACACATGCGTAATTCTCGAGCCAGCCAGTCAGCTTAAAAATCCCCGATCCGCTGCCATAACGATCATTCTCATTCAAACCGTACACCACATCGGTTCGCATCACAACACATCAACAAACCAACCCAAGCAGCCATGTCTGGACATGATAAAGGAGGAAAAGTGAAGGGAAAGGCAAAATCCCGCTCGAACCGTGTTGATCTGGAGTTCCCTGCAAGGGTAGCTAGGCCGAGCGTGTTAGTACCACTGCACCATTCCACCTAGCCGGCGTTATATAGTTTCGGCCGCCGAAGTGATCGAGTTAGCTGGCAAAGCTGCTCGCGACGATAAGAAAACCCGCATCCGGAACAGAACACATTCGGTTCGGTGGACATCAAGACAACAGGCAGTTGCAGCGAGTGGCGAGTGGCAAACGCAATCGCAAAACGGCATCAGGTAGCAGAAGAAAAAAGTTTGTTCTTTATACAAAGTGCTTTGATGGCAAATCCAGAACAAGGCGGCATCGAGGGCGTTCGAAATGGTTTTTTTTCAAAACCACGAGTACTAAGTTTTCTAAATTGGAACCATTCCATAAAACAAGGCGCTTTTCAGGGCCATTAAACCTTCCATAAAAGAGTTTAGGAAATACAGTTCAATGCTTTCTAAAACATTATCCCAAATAATAATAAAACACAAATTGATATTTTCATAATTTGTTTGTCAGGATATGATGAGTATGTGAATTTGGCAGTTGTTCTGAGCTTATTGATTTTCATCAATTCTTAAATTGCTTCTAGATTGAAAGTACAGTAATTTACACTTATCTCGACATTTAGCTAATTGGACGGACCTGTAATGTGACATATTTAGTTGGACATTTTTGTAAACATAGAGTTCGGGGTCCAAATTATGACCCCACATTGAAAGTCGACACTGTACCACTGTCATCGCAAATGTTCAATTACAGGTTAAAATTACCTCCAATCCGATACTGAGTGGTGGTAATGCGACGTGCCATTGAATGTAATTTACTGTAAAATATGTCACAAGCTGGATGGG
The DNA here is from genome assembly GCF_029784135.1 of Toxorhynchites rutilus septentrionalis. Classification (NCBI taxonomy): domain Eukaryota; kingdom Metazoa; phylum Arthropoda; class Insecta; order Diptera; family Culicidae; genus Toxorhynchites; species Toxorhynchites rutilus. The sequence goes on from NC_073744.1 coordinate 97,589,355, forward strand.
AAGAAATTTTCCAACTGTGAAAGCTGTGGCGAGTGGCAAATGCAATCGCTAAACAGAAAGGTTTAGCCGAACAAGATGGGGATATCGAGTGATAACAAAACAATAAACTCTTTAGATTGAAGATAATTTTGTGATACTGAAAAGGACCCTTTTTAGCCTGCATGTGAATCCAACGAGCGAACAAATCGTAATGAATGTATTTTTTCGCCATCGCTCCCTTTTAACGCTGATTCGTTCGTCTCGTTGGACTCGCCCCTCTGGCTGAGTCTGCCGATTTGTCTCTATCCTGTGAGTGTGTACCGCTGGAGTATAAAACACGCGGACCCCAAAAAAATATCTTATTTTTTTTCAAACCGTAAACCCGTGTGGTTGTACGGCATCGGCATCGTAGACGTAACAAAGGAGGACAAGTTAAGGGAAAGGCAAAGTCTCACTCGAACCGTGCAGGTCTCCAGTTCCCTGTTGGTCGCATTCACTGATTGCTCCGCAAGGGTAACTAAGCCGAACGGATTGGTGCCGGAGCACCAGTATACCTAACAGCGATTATAGAGTTTCGGCCGTCGGAGTGCTCGAGTTGGCTTGCAAAGCTGCTCACGACAATCAGAAAACCCGCATCAAGAACAGAGAGGTTCGGTTCGGCGCTCATCAAGGCAACAATTAGTTTCAGTGAGTGGCAAAGTGTTTCTCCGGCACGTCGCATTAAATGTAATTTACTGAACAACATGTCACAAGCTGGATGGGGAGAAATTTTCCAACTGTGAAAGCTGTGGCGAGTGGCAAACGCAATAGCTAAACAGGAAGGTTTAACCGAACAAGATGGGAATATCGAGTTATAACAAAAACACAACACCAAAGGTTCTTTTCAGAACCATCAACATATTCATAAAGAGTAAACAGTAAACTAATCCATTTTTCACGTAGGAGAAGAAAATAAAACAATATATTTAAAATATATATTTAACAAAAGCTGTCCCCTTTGTATAGTCCTACGTCACTCCGGTTATGTCCCCGACATTACCCACCCGTCTTTTTTCTTTGACCGTTCGTGGCAAGATAAGTGCCGTTAATACCCGGAACAGCGAGGAAGCAGCACCTCTCCGGCAACGCCGGACCGGCGACCTGTGAATTGGTTCCAGCGGCATCGATTTCATCATAGAGAAGTATAATCAACAACAACTTTTGCCGTCACGCTATTGTGTTTACCTCGTAGCGTGCGGTGTTGTATAGCTTCGAATAGGGGTGTTCAAGGTTGTTCGGACACCGCAAATTAGTATTTTGTTTTTTTTTTGGAAGAATTTTTTTTTGAGATATATATATATTTATATATTTTTCTTAAATTTAAGTTAATTATTAGTCTAAGTTAGTTTTAAGTTGAGTTTTTGAGCGCGCGTGCGTGTGTGTGTGTGTGTTTTTTTTTCATAGACGGTTGCGCACCGTTTGCGCAACCGTTATGACATCTACCGATGCCATTGTTGCGCGGACGCGCTATTATCAATCGACCTCAAAGGGACCATGGGTTGTTTTCTTTCGGCCCAAGGGAAAATCGTTGAGAACTCTTGATATTTCAAGAGATTTGCTGCGTCAATTTTCGGGCGTCTCGATACATAAAGAGAGACCGGATAAACTGCGTGTAGAAGCACTGACTTTTGATGTGGCCAACAAGATTGTTGACCACGAAGCTTTTAACAGGGAATATCACATCTACATCCCTTCTCGAGAGGTGGAGATAGAAGGCGTAGTAACCGACGCGAGTCTGAGTGTCGATGAATTGAAAAAAGCTTCGGGTTCTTTCAAAAACTCGATGATAGGTGATCTTGTAAAGATCCTGGATGTTAGAAACCTGCATTCGGCATCTTTGGAAGAAAACAAAAAAGTTTATAAGCCCTCGCACTCTTTTCGGATTACTTTCGCAGGTTCTGTTCTCCCAAACTATGTGAAAGTAGAAAATATTTTTTTCCCAGTGCGCCTGTTTGTACCACGGGTTTATAATTGTACCAACTGTAAAAAGTTGGGACACTCGTTTAGCCACTGCGGCAACAAATTTCGTTGCGGTAAATGTGGCGAGAAACATAGTGAGGATTCTTGCACACAAACAGTGGAAAAATGTATCCACTGTGGCGAGAATCCTCACCCTCTACAGGAGTGCCCGAGGTACAAACAGCACTCCGATAAAGTGAAGCGTTCTATCGCTGGACGCTCCAAGCGGACTTATGCTGAAATGCTAAAGACCGCATCAGCCGCTCAAGATGAAAACCAATTTTCGGTTTTGTCATCTCAAGAATCGGACTCTGATTCTGATGAGGGTCATATTACGGCTGCACCAGAATCTTCAATAAAGGATGAATCATCAAAAAGAAAGCTCTCTTCACCAACGGTGCACCGTAAGAAACCTAAAGTGACCCTCGGAAGATTGTCTAATTCCAAGGGTAATAGTAATAAAAAAACGAATCCGAAGGCTCCTTCTCAGCCAGTTCCTGGTTGCAGCAAGGATTATACGTCATTACCCAGAGAAGAGAGAAATAAAAACGCTGCTCCTCGAACTTCTCGTAGAAAATTCGCGTCTAATCGAGGATTGATAGGTTTTTCGGACATTGTGGACTTCATACTAAACACGTTAAAAATTCAAGACCCCCTCAGAAGCTTTATTTCTGCCTTGCTTCCATCTTTAAAGTCTTATCTTAAGCAATTGACTGCTTCATGGCCCCTCCTTGCATCAATCATATCATTCGATGGATAATTCCCCTAGCGTAGTAGAAGATATGATCAATGTGCTACAATGGAACTGCCGTAGTCTAGTGCCAAAACTAGATTCGTTCAAATTTTTACTTCAAAATTATGATTGTGATATATTTGCCCTCTCTGAAACATGGCTTTCTTCTGACACTGAACTCAACTTCCACGATTTTAACATTATTCGCCTGGATAGAAATGATTCTTATGGAGGAGTACTTTTGGGGATCAAAAAGTGCTACTCTTTCTATAAAATTCCTCTCCCAGCTCTATCAGACGTCGAAATTGTCGCGTGTCAAATAACTGCAAAGAGTAAAGAACTTTGCATAGCTTCAGTATACGTTCCTCCAAATACTAACATTAGCCGTAGTCATCTTTGGAATCTAGTCTCGATTCTCTCATCCCCAGTTCTAATTCTGGGTGATATGAACTCTCATGGTACTGGGTGGGGTGATCCTTATGATGTCGACAGAGCGGCTATTTTTTACGATTTATGTGACGATTTCAACTTGACTATCTTGAACACTGGTGAAGCGACACGAATTCCAAAACCTCCGGCTCGAGAAAGTCGTCTCGACCTTTCTTTTTGCTCAAGCTCGTTATCATTGGATTGCCAGTGGAAGGTCATCAATGATCCCCATGGTAGCGATCACTTGCCAATCAGTATATCAATCAAGTGTAGCCCGCAATCCACTGAACCATCTCGAGTTCCATTTGATCTAACAAGGAACATCGACTGGCAAAAATTTGCAACGGCGGTAACAATCGGTGTCGAATCAATAGATATACTTCCACCATTGGAAGAATATCGATTCTTTGTCGATCTTGTAAAGATCCTGGATGTTAGAAACCTGCATTCGGCATCTTTGGAAGAAAACAAAAAAGTTTATAAGCCCTCGCACTCTTTTCGGATTACTTTCGCAGGTTCTGTTCTCCCAAACTATGTGAAAGTAGAAAATATTTTTTTCCCAGTGCGCCTGTTTGTACCACGGGTTTATAATTGTACCAACTGTAAAAAGTTGGGACACTCGTTTAGCCACTGCGGCAACAAATTTCGTTGCGGTAAATGTGGCGAGAAACATAGTGAGGATTCTTGCACACAAACAGTGGAAAAATGTATCCACTGTGGCGAGAATCCTCACCCTCTACAGGAGTGCCCGAGGTACAAACAGCACTCCGATAAAGTGAAGCGTTCTATCGCTGGACGCTCCAAGCGGACTTATGCTGAAATGCTAAAGACCGCATCAGCCGCTCAAGATGAAAACCAATTTTCGGTTTTGTCATCTCAAGAATCGGACTCTGATTCTGATGAGGGTCATATTACGGCTGCACCAGAATCTTCAATAAAGGATGAATCATCAAAAAGAAAGCTCTCTTCACCAACGGTGCACCGTAAGAAACCTAAAGTGACCCTCGGAAGATTGTCTAATTCCAAGGGTAATAGTAATAAAAAAACGAATCCGAAGGCTCCTTCTCAGCCAGTTCCTGGTTGCAGCAAGGATTTTACGTCATTACCCAGAGAAGAGAGAAATAAAAACGCTGCTCCTCGAACTTCTCGTAGAAAATTCGCGTCTAATCGAGGATTGATAGGTTTTTCGGACATTGTGGACTTCATACTAAACACGTTAAAAATTCAAGACCCCCTCAGAAGCTTTATTTCTGCCTTGCTTCCATCTTTAAAGTCTTATCTTAAGCAATTGACTGCTTCATGGCCCCTCCTTGCATCAATCATATCATTCGATGGATAATTCCCCTAGCGTAGTAGAAGATATGATCAATGTGCTACAATGGAACTGCCGTAGTCTAGTGCCAAAACTAGATTCGTTCAAATTTTTACTTCAAAATTATGATTGTGATATATTTGCCCTCTCTGAAACATGGCTTTCTTCTGACACTGAACTCAACTTCCACGATTTTAACATTATTCGCCTGGATAGAAATGATTCTTATGGAGGAGTACTTTTGGGGATCAAAAAGTGCTACTCTTTCTATAAAATTCCTCTCCCAGCTCTATCAGACGTCGAAATTGTCGCGTGTCAAATAACTGCAAAGAGTAAAGAACTTTGCATAGCTTCAGTATACGTTCCTCCAAATACTAACATTAGCCGTAGTCATCTTTGGAATCTAGTCTCGATTCTCTCATCCCCAGTTCTAATTCTGGGTGATATGAACTCTCATGGTACTGGGTGGGGTGATCCTTATGATGACGACAGAGCGGCTATTTTTTACGATTTATGTGACGATTTCAACTTGACTATCTTGAACACTGGTGAAGCGACACGAATTCCAAAACCTCCGGCTCGAGAAAGTCGTCTCGACCTTTCTTTTTGCTCAAGCTCGTTATCATTGGATTGCCAGTGGAAGGTCATCAATGATCCCCATGGTAGCGATCACTTGCCAATCAGTATATCAATCAAGTGTAGCCCGCAATCCACTGAACCATCTCGAGTTCCATTTGATCTAACAAGGAACATCGACTGGCAAAAATTTGCAACGGCGGTAACAATCGGTGTCGAATCAATAGATATACTTCCACCATTGGAAGAATATCGATTCTTTGTCGATTTGATGTATAAAAGCTCACTGGAAGCACAAAAAAGAAAAGTTCCAAGTGCTCCGTTTAAAAGAAAACCAGCCACTCCTGGCTGGGACGATGAATGCACAAAATTGTATTTGAAAAAATCTGATGCTTTCAAAGCTTTTCGTAGACATGGAACATCCACACACTTCGAGGAATATTCAAAGCTTGAAATACAGCTGAAACAATTAATTAAAGCAAAAAAACGCGGTTACTGGCGCAATTTCATTGAAGGTCTTTCTCGTGAAACCTCAATACGTACCTTGTGGAGGGTAGCTCGCAACATGCGTAACCGCTCATCTACCAACGAGAGTGAAGAATACTCCAACCGATGGATATTCGATTTCGCGAAAAAGGTCTGTCCAGACTCAGTTCCAGCCCAACATACTCTTCGAGAAACGTCTCCGAGCAGTGGACCTCTGGACGGACCATTCTCAATGCTGGAATTTTCTATGGCTCTTCTTTCATCGAACAACTCTTCACCCGGAAGCGATATGATTAAATTCGTTCTTCTAAAAAATCTTCCCGATATCGCGAAAAGACGCTTGCTAGACTTATTCAATACCCTACTAGAAAACAACATTGTGCCACCCGAATGGAGACAGGTCAAAGTAATAGCAATTCAAAAGCCTGACAAACCAGCGTCTGACCATAACTCATACCGTCCGATTGCTATGTTCTCGTGCATTAGAAAATTGTTGGAGAAAATGATCCTTCGAAGACTCGATCAATGGATCGAGACAAATAATTTGCTATCAAGTACACAATTTGGGTTTCGCAAGAGCAAAGGAACAAACGATTGTCTAGCGTTGCTTTCTACAGATATTCAACTGGCCTTTGCGCACAAGGAGCAATTGGCTTCAGTATTCTTGGATATTAAGGGAGCTTTTGATTCGGTTACCATAGAAATTCTGTCAGACAATCTGGACAGATGTGGACTTCCTGGAATTTTGAATAACTTTTTGTACAATTTGTTGTCAGAAAAGCGAATGAACTTCACCCTTGGACAACTGACAACTTCCAGAAATAGTTATATGGGTCTACCCCAAGGCTCATGTCTGAGCCCCCTTCTTTATAATTTTTATGTGAAAGATATTGACAGTTGTTTGGCAGAACAATGCACGCTTAGACAGCTTGCAGATGATGGTGTGGTTTCCGTCAGAGGTCTCCATGCCGAAAATTTGCAAAGACCATTGCAAAATTCCTTAGATAACTTGTCTTCTTGGGCAAGGAACTTAGGGATCGAATTCTCGCCGCAGAAAACCGAACTGGTAGTGTTTACTCGAAAGCGGTTCCCAGCCCAATTGCAACTTAAGCTTTTGGGCAGAAGCATTACCCAATCATTGACTTTCAAGTACCTTGGTGTCTGGTTTGATTCAAAATGCACTTGGAATACCCACATTACGTATTTGAAGCAAAAATGTCAAAAGAGGGTCAACTTCCTCCGCTCGATTTGCGGCACGTGGTGGGGAGCTAATCCGGGAGATCTCATAACACTTTATAAAACAACTATTCTATCCATTCTGGAGTATGGCTCTTTTTGCTTTCTCTCAGCAGCTAAAAGTCACCTTCTAAAACTGGAACGAATTCAATATCATTGTCTGCGTATAGCTCTTGGCTGTATGCACTCAACGCATAACATGAGTCTCGAGGTTCTGGCAGGAGTAACTCCTCTACAGAACCGATTCTGGGAACTTTCTCTCAGAATACTGGTGAAATGCGGAGTCACGAACACACTTTTGATTGAAAACTTTGAAAAAATTCTTCATCTAAATATACAATCTCGGTTTATGAGAATTTACCACCACTATATTTCGTCAGATATTTGTCTTCCATCGTTTACTCCAGACCGTGCTCACTTCACCATCAGCAGTTCCTCAATTGAATACGATCTGTCGATGAAACAAGCAATACTTGGAATCTCAGATCAGCTTCGATCAACTTACATTCCCCGTATTTTTAACCGAAAGTACTCAAAAGTCAATTGCATGAAAAGATACTTCACTGATGGGTCTCGCCTCAATGGATCCACTGGCTTCGGTGTTTTCAATGAAAATTCGAGCGCCTTCCGTAAACTGCAGGAACCTTGTTCCGTTTATGTTGCTGAGCTGGCAGCAATCGACTTCGCATTGGGGATGATCTCCAACAAGCCTGCAGACCATTACTTCATTTTCTCGGATAGTCTCAGTTCGCTTGAGGCTCTCCAGTCGATGAGAACTAGTAGGCACCCATCTTATTTCCTCACAAAAGTGAGGCTGCAGATGAGTGCACTGATCGAAAGATCTTATAAGATAACCTTTGTATGGGTCCCCTCTCATTGCTCAATTCCTGGCAATGAGAAGGCGGACACTCTAGCAAAGGTGGGTGCCCAGGAAGGCGAATTGTTTGATAGACAGATTTCATACGATGAATTTTTCCAATTACTGCGTCAGAGTTCCCTCTTGAGTTGGCAAACCGATTGGGACACTGGAAGTCTTGGGCGGTGGTTATATTCAATTATTCCAAAGGTTTCTTCGAGAGCGTGGTTCAAAGGTTTGGACGTAAGTCGTGACTTCATTCGTGTAATGAGTAGACTTATGTCCAACCACTACTCGCTAGATGTGCACCTCCACAGAATAAATCTTGTTCAAAACAATGTCTGTCGGTGTGGAAACGGTTACGATGACATCGATCACGCAGTTTGGCAATGTACGGATAATTACGCAGCCAGAGAGTACCTTTTGAATGCCCTTGAGGTCCAAGGAAGACAACCCTATGTTCCTGTTAGAGACGTGTTGGGAACTCGCGACATCTGCTATATGCAGTTGATCTATATGTTTGTGAAACGGTCTAGTATAAGAATTTAATGCTTTTGTGTTTTTTTTCTTTTTCGTTATTAGTTTGTTTGTATTGTCCCCTCATCTCACCGTCGCCCACCCTCGACAGCTAGTCGAACACCAGATGCTATCCCTGGTCATTATGCACAATGCTACAGTGCGTGCGGCAACCCTCGGTTGAGACAATGATACCTCATATCCATATCCCTAACCTGACCCGTTCCACAAAAATTGTTGCCCCTCTAACCTCGAGTAAACCGCGAGTAATCGGTCGAAACCTACTAAACATAGATTTAAGATGAAATTTTTGCGGCTCCGCAAAGCTTATGCGATTGAGCCTTACAAATAAACGAATTGGAAAAAAAAAAAAATTAATTTCAATTTTTGTTGGGAGAGACGACGGGGTATTGTAACCTTCGGTCACTTAAGACCTTTGTAGCTTCGCCACAAATCGATGCGCCAAAATCTCCACTGTCTGCTTTGCATCTGGGGACCGTAGGACATGGAAGAAGTGGTGTGAACGTTGTAGGTGTGTGTCCAAGTGTTGGTCAGCTCGCACAACTTACAACTTGATAGGACAATTATGTGTCCGGTCTCTCGACATTTTATTTGTTCTCGGCTTAAACTGTGCTCTTTCTTTCTGTCGTCGACTGTCCTCGAGAATAGAAGTGCGCGTCGTGAATGTAAATTTGTATAGATAATTGTTGCATGTTCAAATTCATAATCAAGTGTTTTTTGTAGGTTTAAAAAAATACAATTAGTTTTAAAATATCAATAATATCAATATATATATATATATATATATATATATATATATATATATATATATATATATATATATATATATATATATATATAATTATGGAATCACATCACAAAACAAGAATTAAACATGGGCATTTATTTCTATTCGTGATCCTTACAAAAGGGTCTTAAACAACTAGTGCCTAAAACGTGACTGAATGCTCGTTACAACTTGCTGATGCTGTCCAGTTGTTCTTCTACCTGGTCTACTTTCTACCTGTTCTAGCGGTTCTTTGGTAGTGGTGTCATAAGCGGCTTGGTGCGATCCTTAGTAATGAAGGTGTGGCTTGATGATGTCATGGCTCGGTGATAGCGTGGCGAGAAAGTGATGTTGGCGTTTGTTGGCTAAGCGTTATCATACGGGTCTGGTGCATAACTCCTCCGGCGGAAAATTAAAGGACGTCCTCGGACTGTGATTTTGGCTTCGAGGGGTGTTTACTTCCAATTTCAATGACTACATATCCTTTATGGAAACACATGAATAACCATATCAGTTATAATCATTGTTATGATCGACAGTCGTTTGATGATAATCAACCACAATCGTTAGTTCATGAACCAAGTAGTTTTCATCTTTGATGTTCCATTTACAACACTGTTCTGGAAGGCATCATAAAATTCTGTGACGTCACTGATGAGCTCTCGTGGATTATAGTTGCCTTATGTGCTTCAGGATAGTTCTCGTCTCACCAAATGTGCTAGAGAGAGTGGTTATTCTTCAGTTGTTTTAAGTAAATAATATTTGGCATGTCGATTTGTTTCAGAGATTTTTAGGGTGTAGAGCGTCAGATAACTTTGGACTAAAATTTTCTGGGTGGCGGAATTCAGATATTCGGGAGATTCGTGCGTCTTCCACTTCTAGGATGTCGTTGAGTGTGTGTTCGGTGACCCTCGCATTTTCAGCGTCCCGAAATTCAGCATTTTCTCTTCTTTCCGTATTGACCGTTTGCTTAGGCTTGATATCGTTTTGTTGAGCATATCACCACTTGAACAACGTTTCGAAGCTGGATGCTCGCTATTTGGTTTTGAGAACATTCCTTACTTATCTCATTATATTGAATGTATGAATTTGATTGATTTAGATTTGATTTAGAGTTTACAATTTTTTTTTATAAATTTATGATAAAAATCTATCCTGAGAAATAGAACCTATTTTCTTATTTTATCTTGTTTAGATAATCTTTTTGTAATTATTATGAATTTTAATTCTAAGAATGTTTATTATGTCTAAAAATTACAATTTACATATTGATTTTTTTTTGTGTGTCATGAGCATATTAGTTATATTGCTTAGTTTACAAGCTATTATTTTAAGTTTTATCTCTTAAACCTTAATTTATTAAATTCTTCTTACTATTTCTAGATTTTTTTTTAATTACTTTTATTGAATATTGTGAAATGAGTTATTGGTGTATTGAAGTATTACATTTCTGTCTACTATTGTGATAATGTTTTGATATTTTGGTAATATTGTTGGTTTATTGTATCTGTAAAACAAAATCTGGTCGTTTGAAGTGTGGGAAAAGTGTTTTGATGGTATCTGCTTTGGCGCTGAATATCCTGAAATGAAACAATATCTATAATAATTAATTGGGTTGTTGTAAAATGGGACTGATGAATCAACCGAATTATCATCCGTATTAGTCGTATCATTCATTTTCTGGTTTGCTAGACTATTTCTCTTTTGCTGTATATCATTATCTGTAATTGAAAAAAATTATGTTATTACAGGTAATTTTTATGTGATCTCTGAGTTTTGTGTTTGGGTTTTTTTTTTTTTTTTGAGATAATAATTTGAGGTCAATTTTCGTGAATTAGATGGGTTTTCCAACATTGTGTAGAACTTTTTCGATTTAGGGGGGCAGGTATTTTATCATTGACGGTTCAGTTTCTTATAGTCCTTAACAATTCGGGTTTCACGTTTACCTGACGCGTCTGGGTTTTGTTTTGGGTAGTATCCAAATAGAGGATGGGTTCTGTCCAATGGATTTTCTGATTATTCCATTTTCTAAAATTTCCCTCATTTGTTTTTCTACATTCTTTTTGAAGGCGGGTAAGTTTCTGCGGGATGTACCATAGATTAATGCGTTCTCTATTGCCGTAATTTTGTGTTTTATTGTGGGTAGTATTTCTGTAGTATTTCTTTCGTTTGGTTTCAAAAATGGGTTTCGATTATCCAGGATAATATCGAAGAGACAATCCTTTTCAATTTGAGGCAGGTAGTCTGTGAGGATGATTTTTGATGATTATTGATTGTCAATTGAATCCTTTTTCTCAATGGGAACAGGGTTGATTGTCTCGAAGTTATTGATTTTTAGTTCAGCGGGGACTCTAGGAGTGGTGGTGTGTTTTATTGGTTATTACCTCAATTGTAGATTTCCCATACTTGAAATTATATAGTCCGTGTTCAATTCTTCTTTATCATTGTAACTTTTGACAAGTTGGTACCAACCAATCGCTGTCCTCCAACGTATGGATTTAAATGGTATGGGAAAATGATTTCTCAGAAGGAAGATATTTCTTGAAGGGGTATGAAATGTAATCAATAATCGTAATCGTTTTCGCCTTATTGCTTGCGAGGAATTGTGAACCTAGAATGTCATCAAAGAAATCGTGAATTTTAGTTCAAAGTATTTGTTGTGTACGATAAAAAATGTTAGCTGTAGTCTTATTACGATCTAGCAACAAATTTTAACCGATATCTTCTCATTTTCTGGATTCGATGTTTTGTCGGTTGCCTTCGAATCGTTTAATGCGTTAATGTTAAACGTCGATTCGGTTTTCATAGACGATACACTATCACTGTACTCATTGTCACACGTTCGTTAGAAGCTGTGAATATGTTGTTTACTGTTGTAATTATTTTTGGGGTTGAAATTGTTCACGTTGAATTTTTTGTCGTTTCCAATTTTGAAATAACGGGTTCGCTTAAACTTATTTACAAAAGCGTGTGCTGATTTCATATTTTCAGGCCTGGCAGCCCATGTATATTCAAAATATGGTTCATTCATTCCTGCTATGAATGCAGCTAAAGCGACTTCTTCGATGGAGGAATTGATCGCTTCCCAGTGTTTGTTATATTTTTGATTTTGTTGTGCTATATTTTAATATTTTGTACTTATTCTTTAATTTTATTATAGTATCGTGTCATTGAAGTTTTCCAGAGTTAGCTTTTATAATAAGATAGCTCTTGACGGTCGCCAAGGACGTTTATGAGAATTTCTTTCACGCCCTCAATGGTTTGGGGATTTTCAGCCAGGTAAATGATGTCCTTTGCTTTATCTTTTGTTTTATTTGAGATAATCACGAACAATTACATTGATTCTACGGAACCATGTTTTTGAAAAGAGTTGAGGTGCATTCAGCGATGGAGGGCCACCCCGAAAGTTGTTTGCAATATCCTTCAAACCATGGGATGGATTTGATCAGATCGGGAATCTTAAATAACTGGGCGATACTGACCGCATCTTATACAGTTTGTTTTACTACAGTTTTCATGTAACGTTGTGATAGAGCATCCAATAAACTTCACTGTTGAGTTTGCTGCCTTTGTATGCCACTCAGAGTTACAGCGAACTCTGCCATTGAGCTATTAGCTGTTCCATTTTAATAATCATGAAAAGAAAAAAAAGATCGCCTATATGGTAGTGCGAACTCCCTAGAAGCACACTGAAAGTGTTGATTCGCTTCCGTGAACAACGTAAGGAAATTATTCAAATTCCGCAAACTTATAGCACACTCAACGATGCGTCTATCTGGTAGTGCACTATCGTATTGGTGTCGATTCACTACAAGAAAGGACAACTAGAATAAAATACTCACAAATTTTGCTGCTGTCATCTGCGTAGGTTCGCAGTGCTCGCTTGCGCCGAGCTTTGTAACAATGCGCTAAGTGTTTGTTGCTACTGTTCCTGATTATGTTTCCTATCTTCCAGCATTTGACCCAGCATAGTAGTTTTAATAATCATAACAATAAAAAAAATCGCCTATCTAGTAGTGCGAAAACTCTCTAGAAGCACACTAAAAGTGTCGATTCGCTTTCGAGAACATCATAAGAAAATTATTCAAATTCCGCATACCTATAGCACACTCAACTATGCGTCTATCTGGTAGTGCGCTATAGTGTTGGTGTCGATTCACTACACGGACAACCAGAATAAAATACTCACAAATATCGCTTTTGTTGCTGTCGCTTGCGTGGGTTCACAGTGCTCGCTTCCGCTGAGCTTTGCGACGATGCGTTAAGCGTTTGTTGCTGCTTTTCCTGATTATTTTTCATATCTTCCAGCATTTGAGCCAGCGTATTAATTTTAATAATCTTACTATAAATAAAACCGCTAAAAAATAAAGCGCGGTCGTCGTGAACAGTCGTAAACGGTCGTAAATGTTCGTATTCTTGACGTAAACACAAACATAGTGAGAGAGTGAGCAGTGAGCAGCTGCGATGCGTTTTTTGTGTGAGAGAGTGTGTGCGACTGCGTGTGTTCGTTTGCGTGTACATTTGCGTGTATGTGTTTGTGTGTGCGTGTGTGTGTGTTTGCGTGTACGTGTGCGTGTGCGTTTGCGGGAGTGTGTGTTTTGGTTAGTTGGTTGGTTGATGTAATCAAAAACAGTGTGAGAGAGTGAGCAGTCAGCAGCTGCGATGCGTTTCTTTGTGTGTGAGACTGTGCGCGTCTGCATGTGTACATGTGTTCATTTGTGCGTGCATGTGCGTGTATGTGTTTGTGTGTGCGTTTTTTTAGAGCAGCGAGTAGAGAGTAGAGAGAGTGGAAAGGAGAGAGTAGAAAGGAGAGAGGAGAGAGTAGAGAGAGTAGAGAGTAGAGAGAGTAGGGAGGAGAGAGTAGAGAGTAGAGAATAAAGAGTAGAGAGTAGAGAGTAGAGAGTAGAGAGTAGAGAGTAGAGAGTTGAGCCGTGGAGCTGCCGGCCTAGAATAGCACTTCGGGTCTACGTCCCTGTCCCTGTCGTAGAAGGCGACTAATCGGGTGACAACGCGAGTAAGGGCGCGGTAAAGCCTATGGAGAATGCACGGGGGAAATACCGTGTACAGGAGCAACGAGAGGAGTGCCGAGCACATCAGGATCGAAGCCAGTAAGATCCTGATTACGACATACTGGTATGACATGGAAAACGGACAAGACACGAAAACGGATAACATGCGATGCTAAAAGCCGACAGTCGTGCTATTCTGCTCCCTGAGTAAGGAAGGGTGACACCTACCTGAAATGGCGTGTGGGCTAATAGTACGGTTGCCCCCGTCCCGGTAACAACTTGGCAAGTCTTCGGGTACGTTCGATGCTCGTCTAGGCCTTGGCACTAGGTACTAGGCATCAGATGTCACATTCCTGACTTGCGCTGATCCGGCTCTGAACACGGTCCCCATGAAGGACCGTGTCAACCCCTGCATGGCCTCACTGCTTGCATAGATAACCATGGGATCACAAAAAGGCGACTATGTACAACGAGCGGAGATAGCGGCCCGAAGTTGGGACCCAACCAAAATGGAGACAACCTACAAAACCAACGAAGAACGAAGAGAGAGTATGATGGATACAGGTGACCAAGCCAACGCGTTCATTCGTAGTAAAAAGCTTCTGCGATCGCCAATACTCAAACAAGTGGAAACACCAGGCCCTAGCGGAAGTAATGGAGGAATACCTGAGACCCAGCAAAGTCGGGGGATCAATCCCCTGTTCCTGCCAAAGTCCAGCGGTAGTTTAACCCAGGAAGGAGGGCTGACTGGAGATAGCATCCTGAGCACGATCATGTTGAGGGTCAAAGAACTCGACACCTTCGTGCAGGACAAACCCAACGTGCATAAGGAGATCAAGACCAGGATGTCGGGTATAAGATCTCTCTTGGGACGAGCTTTGAAGGAGCACGATGGACTCGTCGAAAGGACGAAAACCGCCGAGAAGGCACTCGCAGAAGCGTTACAAAGAGCTGCAGCTGGACAGGTGACGCCAAAGATTCGTCGAAACCGTTCGGAAAAAAGAAAAAAGGATTCACCAGCAGAAGAAGAAATGTTCAAAAAACGAAAGGACGATCACGACAACGATGATCAAGACGATAGTGGCGCCCAGGGCGACAGCGAAGAGCTGGGTGACAGCGATGACCAGATCAGCACCGATAGCAAGAGAAACGACTGGAGCACGGTTAGGAAAAGAAACAAGAAAAAACAAAGGAACGAAGAAAAAGAGAGGGAGAGAAAAGTGAAAATAGTGGAAAAAAATAAGAAAGAGAATGAAAAGTGGCAGGGGCCAAAAGACAAGAAGCCAAATCCTCGGCGGGCGAGAGACAAAGGCGATGCACTCATCGTCGAAGCGAAGGGCAACGTATCATACGCTGATCTCTTTAAAAAAATGCGAGAGGACCCTGGCCTCAAGAAACTGGAGGAGAGCGTGGTGAAGTCCAGGCGCACCCAGAACGGCGAAATGCTGTTCGAGCTGAAGAGAGACCCAGAAATCAGGAGCTCAGCATTCAAGGATCTTGTAGAAAGGGTTCTCGGCGATGGAGCGAACGTAAGGGCCTTATCCTCCGAGGCATCGATAGAATGCAGGAACCTCAGTCTGTTCACCACCGAGATAGACCTACGTCAGAAGTTGGAGGAGGAAAACATCCTGGGCAAAGTTCCGATGAAAATCCGACTACGAAAGGCGTATCGCGGGACGCAGACCGCAACGATTCGTCTCTCAACGGACGCAGCGAACAAGTTACTGAAGTTAGAGAGTATAAACGTCTGCTGGGCTGTGGGTCGTTTTAGAATCATTCCGCCTGTTCCCAAGTAACTGGAGCGATGTTTCAAGTGTTTAAACTTCGGCCACCTGGCGAAAGGCTGCTTGGGGCCAGATAGATCCAAACTGTGCAGGAAATGCGGAATAGAGGGACACTTTGCCAGCGACTGCAAGGGAAAACCAAGGCGTATGCTCTGCGAAAAAGAGGACAGTAATGACCATATGACGGGAGGCTTTAATTGCCCTGTGTACAAACAGGCGAGGGCAAGCCAACAGTGATGGAGATAACCCAAATTAATCTCAACCATTGTGACATCGCACAGCAACTGTTGTGGCAGTCAACGACAGAAACAAAATGTGATGTCGCAATTATCGCGTTCCCCCCGGTAACGGTAATTGGGTGACGGATAAAGTAGGAATGGCCGCCATCCAGGTCATGGGCCGATATCCCATTCAGGAGGTAGTTTCGAGGTCTCGCGAGGGTTTCGTGATCACAAAGATCAACGGAATTTTTATCTGCAGTTGCTACGCACCTCCCAGATGGACGATGGACCAGTTCCACTATATGCTGGATGTCCTCACCGAGGAGCTCGCCGAACGAAAACCAGTCGTTATAGGAGGGGATTTCAATGCTTGGGCAGTAGAGTGGGGAAGCAGATGCACCAACGCGAGAGGGACTAGTTTACTAGAAGCTCTAGCCAAGTTGGATGTTACCCTGTGCAACGAGGGCACCACTAGTACCTTCCGCCGAGAGGGTCGAGAGTCCATCATCGACTTGACTTTCTGCAGTCCTTCGTTAATGACGAAAATGAGGTGGAGGGTATGTGAAGGATACACCCACAGTGATCATCAAGCCATCCGTTATACCATTGGCCAACGAAACTCCGTGGCAGTACGGATAAATAGGACATGCCCGCGCAGGTGGAAGACAAAAACCTTTGACAAGGACCTTTTCATCGAAGCACTACGCGTGGAAAGCGACGTCTTGAACATGAACGCGGATGAACTGACGGAAACGCTAGCAACAGCATGTGATATAACAATGCCAAGAAAAAGGGAACCCAGGTATAAGCGACCTCCAGCCTATTGGTGGAGCGAGGCACTTGGCGTGCTTCGGGCCAACTGCCTTAGCGCCAGAAGACGTTTCCAACGGTCAAGCATAGACACCAGAGAAGAGCGGAGAGTGGAATTCAGAGAGGCTAGATCCACTCTTAAACGGGCGATTAAGCGGAGCAAATCTAATTGCTTCAGGGAGTTATGTCGGGACGTGGACGTCAATCCATGGGGCAATGCTTACCGAATGGTGATGGCGAAGCTCAGGGGCCCAACGACACCTTCCGAAATGTGTCCCGAAAAATTAAAAATTATCGTGGAAGGGTTATTTCCGCAGCACGACCCAACGACCTGGCCACCCACGCCATATGGAGAGGATGAGGATAGCATCGAACGCAGAGATGTGACGAACGATGAGCTAGTTGCAGCTATCAAACGCCTAAAAACGAAGAAAGCGCCTGGCCCAGATGGAATCCCCAACGTAGCTTTGAAAGCGGCAGTCCTAGCATTCCCTGATATGTTCAGGACAGCCATGCAGAAGTGTCTAGACGAATGCTACTTTCCGGATCGATGGAAGGTACAACAGCTAGTACTACTGCCCAAGCCAGGAAAGACGCCGGGTGGTCCAGCATCGTATAGACCCATATGCCTGTTGGACACTCTTGGGAAACTTTTGGAGAGAATCATCCTTAATAGGCTGACGGAATGCACGGAGGGAGTTCGTGGACTGTCCGATAATCAATTCGGATTTCGGAAAGGGAGATCCACGGTAGATGCCATTCGCATAGTGGTCGAAAGAGCCAACAGAGCATCCAAACAGAAGCTCAGAGGAAATCGATACTGCGCAGTGATAACGATCGACGTTAAGAACGCGTTCAATAGTGCCAGCTGGGAGGCCATCGCGACTGCGCTCCACACGATGAAAGTCCCAGACTACCTGTGTAGAATACTGAGAAGCTACTTCGAGAACCGTGTGCTGGTGTACGAGACAAACACGGGCCAGGCGCAGATTAAAACTACGGCGGGAGTTCCGCAGGGCTCTATCCTGGGCCCATCGCTCTGGAACAGTATGTACGATGGTGTACTAAAACTGAATCTGCCCAGAGGTGTGGAGATCATTGGCTTCGCGGATGACATCGTTATTCTCGCGACAGGGGAATCTTTGGAACGGGTCGAAATGCTCGCGACCGAGTCGATAGACATGATCGGAAGGTGGATGCAAAGTGTGAAACTGCAGATAGCCCACCACAAGACGGAAATGCTGATTGTCAGCAACCGCAGGGCGGTGCAACGTGCAGAAATCACAATTGGAGAGCACTCGATAACCTCGAAGCGAGACCTAAAATACCTGGGGGTGCAGATCGACGATCGACTGAACTTCAACAGTCACGTCGACTACGCTTGTAAAAAAGCAACGAAGGCAATCAATGCACTGACACGAATCATGCCCAACAACTTTGGCCCAAGCAGCAGCAAGAGGCACCTCTTGGCTAGTGTCTCCTCATCGACACTACGTTACGGTGGTCCAGCCTGGATCGCGGCGTTAGAAACTCAGCGGAACACGAAGAGGCTGAATAGTACGTACCGGCTCATGGCGATGCGAGTCGCGAGTGCGTACAGAACCGTGTCAACAGAAGCGGTCTACGTCATAGCCAGGTTGGTCCCCATAGACATCATCTTGGCGGAGGACAGCGAGTGCTATAGGAGGAGGGGAACCAGAGGAATCCGGAAGCTAATGAGGGCGGAGTCGATGGCTAGGTGGCAGCAAGAGTGGAGTGCCGCGCAAAACGGCAGGTGGACGCACAGGCTCATACCGACACTAATGGGCTGGGTGAACAGGAAACACGGAGAGGTAAATTTCCATCTAACGCAGTTTTTGTCTGGTCATGGCTGCTTCAGGCAGTATCTGCACCGGTTCGGACACGCAAGATCGCCTCTTTGTCCGGAGTGTGGAAATGTGGAGGAAACACCGGAACACATCGTATTCGAATGTCCCAGATTCACCACAGTGCGTGAGGGGCTGCCTACCCTTCATGCTGGGAACATCGTGGAGGAAATGTGTCGTGACGAGGGCACCTGGAACGCAGTAAACAGTGCAATCGTACATATCATGTCCGAGCTACAGCGGAAGTGGAGGACCGACCAGCATGCGGATAACGCCTGACCATAAGAGATGAATAATCGAGACGGCTGTAGTACCGGATAGTTCCCCCCGAGAGCCGCCGTGACGGAGTGCGCGTCATGTTGGAGGGCACTACCTAATCGGCGCTCCGCTGGGAAGAAAAATCCTGCGAGGGTGACTGTGACGGGGCGCGCGTCAAGTTGGAGGGCGCTTCCTAATCGGTGCACGTCTCGACAGGTAACCGGATACTGCCACGGAGAAGAGCAAAAATGCCTGCCTGGCAACGCCTGATCGTGGCCTGGATGGAGAAACACTGCGAACGTTTCGAAGGAGCGAGCATCAAGGATGAAACCATGACCAAAATGGTGCATACCCCACGAGAGTAGCTGTGACGGAGTGCGCGTCATGTTGGAGGGCACTACCTAATCGGCGCTCCGCTGGGAGAGAAATCCTGCGAGGGTGACTGTGACGGGGCGCGCGTCAAGTTGGAGGGCGCTTCCTAATCGGTGCACGTCTCGACAGGTAACCGGATACTGCCGCGGAGAACAGCAAAAATGCCTGCCTGGCAACGCCTGATCGTGGCCTGGATGGAGAAACATCGCGAAGGATGAAGCCATGATCAAAATGGTGTATACCCCACGAGAGTAGCTGTGACGGAGTGCGCGTCATGTAGGAGGGAACTACCTAATCGGCACTCCGCTGGGAAGAGAAATCCTGCGAGGGTGATTGTGACGGGGCGCGCGTCAAGTTGGAGGGCGCTTCCTAATCGGTGCACGTCTCGACAGGTGAGAAATCCCGCGAGGGTGACTGTGACGGGTTGCGCGTCAAGTTGGAGGGCAATTCCTAATCGGTACACGTCTCGACGGGTAAATGGATGCCTGCGAAGAGGACATAAGCGCAGTGGAATGAAAAGCGAATAGATAGAAAAAATATTGAGAAAAAGGGAAGGACAACGCTAGTCAGCGTTGAAAACTCGAAGAGTGTATGAGCACAGCCGCCCCCTGAAGTAGTCGCCTAGATGTGGTCCCAGGGGGAATAAGGCAACGAGTAGAGGGCTTGGTTTTTGTGGGTGCGATCCCCACTCGACGTCTGGGTTAACCCTTCCCAGATAAGGCTGGTAGAGCGTTCCTCACCTCTATAAAAAAACAAAAAAAAAAAAAAAAAAAAAAAAAAGCCCCAGGAACAACAGAGCAAGCGATGTGTCGAGACGAAGTTCAGTACGGCTGAGCAATTCATTCGCGAGTGGGGCACGCGAATCAGCACCAGTGGAGGCCACAGTACAACAACCCCCTGAGCCACCCGACAACTCTACACGAGCTGATGATTGCGCCGGCTAGTGACCCTTCTATCCTGGATTCCTCGAGAAGACGCACCACGCTAGATATGGGGTACAGACTAGGGGGGCGTTGCTGATTAATGGTCAGCTGCATCCCAATAGGAAGTATCCCGTGTCGGGCACAGGTACAGATCATTGAAGACAGCAACATCACAATTACGAAAACACTTGTAATACTAACCTCGAGCCAACCGCGAGTAATCGGTTACATATTACTAACATAGTTATAGGGCAAACATTGTCGAAATATTGAACTCCCGGCCCCGTCAGGTTGACGCCATATGAGCCTTAATAAAAATATATATTTTGGATAAAAAAAAAACCCCCTGAGCCGGAAGACCCACAGCCAGATCAACAACTACTACGCGATCTGGTCTTCCACTACGACGAGGCGATCTCACAGTTCCGCGACACAGACCCATTGTCGCGCCCCAGGATCCCGAAGTTGCAGCATTCCCGCAGGCTGACAAGTGCAGTAAAGCTCATGAACGAGCACGTTCTTCCGCTGCACTTGGTTGATGCTGAGAACATGGAGGAGCTGCAACTGAAAGTTTACTGTGCTGCTGTGGCGACCGCCAAAAGTTTAGGATACCGTATTAGGCCAAGAGGCGGACTGCTCCAACATCTCCGTGAAAGGCGTGAGCCTCCATGGCGAAGGAGATTGGAGCAACGGATCCTAAACAAGCGCGCCGCAATTGGAAGACTGATGGCGTACAAAAGAGGCAGCAGATCGCAAAATTATGTCGCCAAGTTGCTGTGATCGTGCGGCCTACTGAACTTCGCCAGCTGGGAGCTCACCAGCTGACGGAAAAACTCGACACACTGGTACAGCAATTGAGCGTCCTTACAAAACGGCTGAAACGTTACTCTGACTCTGCAAAGCGCCAGGAACAAAATCGGATGTTCAGAGATAACGAGAAAGCGTTCTACGACCACATTAGCGACGAGAAGCCCGACTACCGCGAAGGTTTGCCAGATATTAGCGATGTGACGAACTTCTGGGCTGGTATCTGGGAGACCCCAGTAGAACATCGCGACGGGCAAATGTGGTTAAGACGGGAGGAGGAGAGTTGTGGTGAAATTGGAGAGATGCCAGCTATCATCGTCGGAGAGAACGATGTCCGCGAAGCCTCGCGGTACCTGAGGAACTGGGCAGCACCGGGCCCCGATGGTGTCCAGAACTTTTGGCACAGGAAGCTGACCGTCGCACATCCAAAGATAGCTGAGTGCTTCAACAAGGTGCTACGTGACCCACACAACCTTCCTGAATTCGCCACCCGTGGCGTCACCTTCCTCCTCCCGAAAGACAGCAACACATTGAACCCATCAAAGTACAGACCGATAACGTGCCTATCGAGTCTGTACAAAATACTGAGCAGCATAATTACCGCCAAAGTTTCTGCTCACTGCGAACAGCATCACATCATCGCAGAAGAGCAGAAAGGATGCAGGAAAAATACGCATGGCTGCAAAGACCAGGCCATCATCGACGCAGCCATAGTCGGCCAGGCGGTATATAACCAGCGGAACCTAAGTATGGCCTACATCGATTACAGGAAGGCTTATGACTCCATACCTCACTCGTTTCTCGTCCGGGTATTGGAGCTCTACAAAATTGATCCCGTCGTCGTTAGGTTCCTGCAGCATGCGATGAGGCAGTGGAGTACGTCTCTGCACCTCAGTGATGGGGAAAATGTGTTGCAGTCTAGAACGCTGCAGATAAAGAGGGGGATATTCCAAGGCGACTCTTTCAGCCCGCTTTGGTTTTGTCTGGCACTGAACCCCCTCAGTAGGACGCTCAATAGAAACGGTCATGGCTATAAAATAAGGTATGGCAACGGCGCCCACGAAGAAGTGACCCATACCTTCTACATGGATGATCTCAAGGTCTACGCTGATTCACGTCAGCGTCTAGGTGTAGCTATCCGGGTTGTCGAAGACATAAGCAGGGACATCTGCATGGAGTTCGGCCTTGACAAGTGCCGCTGTGTCCATCTGCTGAAAGGGCAGCTTACCGAATCCGGAGGTTACGAGGTCTATGACGGCGAGTTCATAAGAGACATGGTTCATGGCGAATCCTATAAATATCTTGGATTCCGACAGCTCACCGGGATTCGCCACTCCGACATCAAGACGGAGCTGCGAGACAAGTTCTTGAGTCGAGTGAACTGTGTCCTGAGGACTTTCCTCAACGCGGGGAACAAGGTACGCGCGATCAACACATTCGCGGTTCCCCTGCTGACCTTCAGTTTTGGTGTAGTCAAATGGAGCAAAACTGACCTAGAGGACCTTGAGAGGAGGATGAGGAAAGCATTTAAAGAGGCCGGAATGCACCATCCTCAATCGGCACTGGAGAGAGTTTCACTACCACGCAAAGAAGGGGGACTTGGAATAGTCGACATATCTGCACTGTGTGTTGCCCAGGTACGACAACTGCGCGAGTACTTCGCAGAACGCGCCAACCAAAACGCGCTATACCGGGCTGTCTGCGCCGCCGACAGAGGATACAGCGCTCTGCACTTGGCGCAAGCGGAGTACCAACTCAACTGCAATCTGCAGACAGTGGAGGAGAAGATTGCAGCTTGGAAGCAGAAGGCAGTGCATGGTGCCCACCCCCATCAACTGGATCGGCCACACGTCGACAAGGTCGCATCTAATCTGTGGCTAACGCGTGGTGAACTCTCTTCAGTAGTAGAAGCCGACATGATAGCCATCCAGGACAGGATAATGCCGACGAGAAACTGCAGGCGGTACGTCTGGCATCAAGACGTTGATGACATTTGCCGGATGTGCCATCAACCAGGTGAAAACATAGAGCACATTATGGGAGGCTGTCCCGTTTTGGCCAACGCAGCCTACACCGAGCGCCACAACAACGTGGCCCGTATTGTTCATCGTCAACTGGCGCTCCAATGTGCTCTATTGGAAGACAACGTACCAAACTACCGGTACCTGCCTGCACCTGTCCTG
The DNA here is from genome assembly GCF_029784135.1 of Toxorhynchites rutilus septentrionalis. Taxonomy (NCBI): domain Eukaryota; kingdom Metazoa; phylum Arthropoda; class Insecta; order Diptera; family Culicidae; genus Toxorhynchites; species Toxorhynchites rutilus. The sequence continues at coordinate 97,612,495 of NC_073744.1, forward strand.
GAAAATGACCGTTTCAAGCTGTACTGGGATCGCACTGTTCTGACCGACCTCTCGATCCACCACAACCGTCCAGATATAATGGTTTACGACAAGAGCGACCGCAAAGTCACCATCATCGATGTCGCTATTCCACTGAACCAGAATCTGGAGGAGACCCACGGTCGCAAAATCTGCAAGTACCGACCATTGGCCGTGGAGCTCAAGGAACTGTGGGGGCTAAGGGAGGTCCCAAGAATTGTTCCAGTCGTTCTCTCTGGAACTGGAATTGTCCCGAAGACACTTCTGGAAGCGCTCAAGGTGTTGAACATGGAGAAGGAATTGGCCGGCATCCAAAAGTCGGTCATCCTTAGCACCTGCGCGATTGTCCGACAATTCCTCGGTCAGGACTAAAACGGCACGAGCATGCAGATACGTGCATTCCGCAGAGCCTAGTCCCCCTTTGGCATTCAGAAGCCCGGGGGCAGGTGAAAATTCTGGCTAGGTTCGCCTAGTTAAGAAGTGAGATAATTCTGCTAAAAAGCCATCCACTAGGCTAGGTTCGCCTAGTTAAGGAGTGAGATAAGAAAGCCATCCACAATGTCCTGATCCACAAAAAAGCATATTCCACAATGTCCTGTTGTTCCAATGCGGCACTAAGCTCTATTGTGCTTTCTTCTCAGTCTTCTTGGGCAACAAAACGGCCTGAATGTTCGGCAGAACACCACCCTGAGCGATGGTGACTCCCGAAAGCAGTTTGTTCAGTTCTTCGTCGTTCCGAATGGCTAACTGTAGATGGCGCGGGATTATTCTAGATTTCTTGTTGTCCCGAGCTGCGTTGCCGGCCAACTCCAACACTTCGGCACTCAAATACTCCATCACGGCGGCCAGATAAACGGGGGCTCCTCCTCCCACCCGCTCGGCGTAGTTTCCTCTCTTGAGCAGACGATGAATACGGCCCACCGGGAACTGGAGTCCGGCCCGATTCGAGCGGGACTTAGACTTGCCCTTGATTTTGCCTCCTTTTCCGCGTCCAGACATATTCGATTCCTTGGTTAGCTAGTCGTAGGTGAGCGTATCAGAAGCTAAGTAGAACTGACATCACGTGGACATCACCAACGAAACGCTGCGCCTACGAGGCGTGTTGCGACTGTCAGACGACAGTCGTCCACACTTGTGGGTACTACTAGGCGACGGATCATGTGGACACATGAAATGAATGAATTCGTGATCCGCGCCTATTACATCTGCACTGCTTTGGAGACGGACATGAGCGGTCGCCCTCGAATACTCGCAATGTTCGAGGAAGCGTATCCAGAGTTCGTCGGGAGGCTTGACCAAAACGCGATGAACGCGAGGCGTAGAGCGATTGTACGCAACAATATGCTCTCCCAAACGCAAGTCGACGAGATCAAGCAGCAGGTGCAGAGAGAACTAAGCTCCAGAACAAGCAGAGCAAGCGATGTGTCGAGACGAAGTTCAGTACGGCTGAGCAATTCATTCGCGAGTGGGGCACGCGAATCAGCACCAGTGGAGGCCACAGTACAACAACCCCCTGAGCCGGAAGATCCACAGCCAGATCAACAACTACTACGCGATCTGGTCTTCCATTACGACGAGGCGATCTCACAGTTCCGCGACACGGACCCTTTGTCGCGCCCCAGGATCCCGAAGTTGCAGCATTCCCGCAGGCTGACAAGTGCAGTAAAGCTCATGAACGAGCACGTTCTTCCGCTGCACTTGGTTGATGCTGAGAACATGGAGGAGCTGCAACTGAAAGTTTACTGTGCTGCTGTGGCGACCGCCAAAAGTTTAGGATACCGTATTAGGCCAAGAGGCGGACTGCTCCAACATCTCCGTGAAAGGCGTGAGCCTCCATGGCGAAGGAGATTGGAGCAACGGATCCTAAACAAGCGCGCCGCAATTGGAAGACTGATGGCGTACAAAAGAGGCAGCAGATCGGCGAAATTATGTCGCCAAGTTGCTGTGATCGTGCGGCCTACTGAACTTCGCCAGCTGGGAGCTCACCAGCTGACGGAAAAACTCGACACACTGGTACAGCAATTGAGCGTCCTAACTAAACGGCTGAAACGTTACTCTGACTCTGCAAAGCGCCAGGAACAAAATCGGATGTTCAGAGATAACGAAAAAGCGTTCTACGACCACATTAGCGACGAGAAGCCCGACTACCGCGAAGGTTTGCCAGATATTAGCGATGTGACGAACTTCTGGGCTGGTATTTGGGAGACCCCAGTAGAACATCGCGACGGGCAAATGTGGTTAAGACGGGAGGAGGAGAGTTGTGGTGAAATTGGAGAGATGCCAGCTATCATCGTCGGAGAGAACGATGTCCGCGAAGCCTCGCGGTACCTGAGGAACTGGGCAGCACCGGGCCCCGATGGTGTCCAGAACTTTTGACACAAGAAGCTGACCGTCGCACATCCAAAGATAGCTGAGTGCTTCAACAAGGTGCTACGTGACCCACACAACCTTCCTGAATTCGCCACCCGTGGCGTCACCTTCCTCCTCCCGAAAGACAGCAACACATTGAACCCATCAAAGTACAGACCGATAACGTGCCTATCGAGTCTGTACAAAATACTGAGCAGCATAATTACCGCCAAAGTTTCTGCTCACTGCGAACAGCATCACATCATCGCAGAAGAGCAGAAAGGATGCAGGAAAAATACGCATGGCTGCAAAGACCAGGCCATCATCGACGCAGCCATAGTCGGCCAGGCGGTATATAACCAGCGGAACCTAAGTATGGCCTACATCGATTACAGGAAGGCTTATGACTCCATACCTCACTCGTTTCTCGTCCGGGTATTGGAGCTCTACAAAATTGATCCCGTCGTCGTTAGGTTCCTGCAGCATGCGATGAGGCAGTGGAGTACGTCTCTGCACCTCAGTGATGGGGAAAATGTGTTGCAGTCTAGAACGCTGCAGATAAAGAGGGGGATATTCCAAGGCGACTCTTTCAGCCCGCTTTGGTTTTGTCTGGCACTGAACCCCCTCAGTAGGACGCTCAATAGAAACGGTCATGGCTATAAAATAAGGTATGGCGACGGCGCCCACGAAGAAGTGACCCATACCTTTTACATGGACGATCTCAAGGTCTACGCTGATTCACGTCAGCGTCTAGGTGTAGCTATCCGGGTTGTCGAAGACATAAGCAGGGACATCTGTATGGAGTTCGGCCTCGACAAGTGTCGCTGTGTCCACCTGCTGAAAGGACAACTTACCGAATCCGGAGGCTACGAGGTCTATGACGGCGAGTTTATAAGAGACATGGTTCGTGGCGAATCCTATAAATATCTTGGATTCCGACAGCTCACCGGGATTCGCCACTCCGACATCAAGACGGAGCTGCGAGACAAGTTCTTGAGTCGAGTGAACTGTGTCCTGAGGACTTTCCTCAACGCGGGGAACAAGGTACGCGCGATCAACACATTCGCGGTTCCCCTGCTGACCTTCAGTTTTGGTGTAGTCAAATGGAGCAAAACTAACCTAGAGGACCTTGAGAGGAGGATGAGGAAAGCATTCAAAGAGGCCGGAATGCACCATCCTCAATCGGCACTGGAGAGAGTTTCACTACCACGCAAAGAAGGGGGACTTGGAATCGTCGACATTTCTGCACTGTGTGTTGCCCAGGTACGACAACTGCGCGAGTACTTCGCAGAACGCGCCAACCAAAACGCGCTATACCGGGCTGTCTGCGCCGCCGACAGAGGATACAGCGCTCTGCACTTGGCGCAAGCGGAGTACCAACTCAACTGCAATCTGCAGACAGTGGAGGAGAAGATTGCAGCTTGGAAGCAGAAGGCAGTGCATGGTGCCCACCCCCATCAACTGGACCGGCCACACGTCGACAAGGCCGCATCTAATCTGTGGCTAACGCGTGGTGAACTCTCTTCAGTAGTAGAAGCCGACATGATAGCCATCCAGGACAGGATAATGCCGACGAGAAACTGCAGGCGGTACGTCTGGCATCAAGACGTTGATGACATTTGCCGGATGTGCCATCAACCAGGTGAAAACATAGAGCACATTATGGGAGGCTGTCCCGTTTTGGCCAACGCAGCCTACACCGAGCGCCACAACAACGTGGCCCGTATTGTTCATCGACAACTGGCGCTCCAATGTGCTCTACTGGAAGACAACGTACCAAACTACCGGTACCTGCCTGCACCTGTCCTGGAAAATGACCGTTTCAAGCTGTACTGGGATCGCACTGTTCTGACCGACCTCTCGATCCACCACAACCGGCCAGATATAATGGTTTACGACAAGAGCGACCGCAAAGTCACCATCATCGATGTCGCTATTCCACTGAACCAGAATCTGGAGGAGACCCACGGTCGCAAAATCTGCAAGTACCGACCATTGGCCGTGGAGCTCAAGGAACTGTGGGGGCTAAGGGAGGTCCCAAGAATTGTTCCAGTCGTTCTCTCTGGAACTGGAATTATCCCGAAGACACTTCTGGAAGCGCTAAAGGTGTTGAACATCGAGAAGGAATTGGCCGGCATCCAAAAGTCGGTCATCCTTAGCACCTGCGCGATTGTCCGACAATTCCTCGGTCAGGACTAAAACAGCACGAGCATGCAGATACGTGCATTCCGCAGAGCCTAGTCCCCCTTTGGCATTCAGAAGCCCGGGGGCAGGTGAAAATTCTGGCTAGGTTCGCCTAGTTAAGAAGTGAGATAAGTCTGCCAAATAAAAAGCTGGCTAGGTTCGCCTAGTTAAGAAGTGAGATAAGTCTGCCAAAAGAGATCGAGTCTGTACAAAATACTGAGCAGCATAATTACCGCCAAAGTTTCTGCTCACTGCGAACAGCATCACATCATCGCAGAAGAGCAGAAAGGATGCAGGAAAAATACGCATGGCTGCAAAGACCAGGCCATCATCGACGCAGCCATAGTCGGCCAGGCGGTTTATAACCAGCGGAACCTAAGCATGGCCTATATCGATTACAGGAAGGCTTATGACTCCATACCTCACTCGTTTCTCGTCCGGGTATTGGAGCTCTACAAAATTGATCCCGTCGTCGTTAGGTTCCTGCAGCATGCGATGAGGCAGTGGAGTACGTCTCTGCACCTCAGTGATGGGGAAAATGTGTTGCAGTCTAGAACGCTGCAGATAAAGAGGGGGATATTCCAAGGCGACTCTTTCAGGCCGCTTTGGTTTTGTCTGGCACTGAACCCCCTCAGTAGGACGCTCAATAGAAACGGTCATGGCTATAAAATAAGGTATGGCGACGGCGCCCACGAAGAAGTGACCCATACCTTCTACATGGATGATCTCAAGGTCTACGCTGATTCACGTCAGCGTCTAGGTGTAGCTATCCGGGTTGTCGAAGACATAAGCAGGGACATCTGCATGGAGTTCGGCCTCGACAAGTGCCGCTGTGTCCATCTGCTGAAAGGGCAGCTTACCGAATCCGGAGGTTACGAGGTCTATGACGGCGAGTTCATAAGAGACATGGTTCGTGGCGAATCCTATAAATATCTTGGATTCCGACAGCTCACCGGGATTCGCCACTCCGACATCAAGACGGAGCTGCGAGACAAGTTCTTGAGTCGAGTGAACTGTGTCCTGAGGACTTTCCTCAACGCGGGGAACAAGGTACGCGCGATCAACACATTCGCGGTTCCCCTGCTGACCTTCAGTTTTGGTGTAGTCAAATGGAGCAAAACTGACCTAGAGGACCTTGAGAGGAGGATGAGGAAAGCATTTAAAGAGGCCGGAATGCACCATCCTCAATCGGCACTGGAGAGAGTTTCACTGCCACGCAAAGAAGGGGGACTTGGAATAGTCGACATATCTGCACTGTGTGTTGCCCAGGTACGACAACTGCGCGAGTACTTCGCAGAACGCGCCAACCAAAACGCGCTATACCGGGCTGTCTGCGCCGCCGACAGAGGATACAGCGCTCTGCACTTGGCGCAAGCGGAGTACCAACTCAACTGCAATCTGCAGACAGTGGAGGAGAAGATTGCAGCTTGGAAGCAGAAGGCAGTGCATGGTGCCCACCCCCATCAACTGGATCGGCCACACGTCGACAAGGCCGCATCTAATCTGTGGCTAACGCGTGGTGAACTCTCTTCAGTAGTAGAAGCCGACATGATAGCCATCCAGGACAGGATAATGCCGACGAGAAACTGCAGGCGGTACGTCTGGCATCAAGACGTTGATGACATTTGCCGGATGTGCCATCAACCAGGTGAAAACATAGAGCACATTATGGGAGGCTGTCCCGTTTTGGCCAACGCAGCCTACACCGAGCGCCACAACAACGTGGCCCGTATTGTTCATCGACAACTGGCGCTCCAATGTGCTCTACTGGAAGACAACGTACCAAACTACCGGTACCTGCCTGCACCTGTCCTGGAAAATGACCGTTTCAAGCTGTACTGGGATCGCACTGTTCTGACCGACCTCTCGATCCACCACAACCGGCCAGATATAATGGTTTACGACAAGAGCGACCGCAAAGTCACCATCATCGATGTCGCTATTCCACTGAACCAGAATCTGGAGGAGACCCACGGTCGCAAAATCTGCAAGTACCGACCATTGGCCGTGGAGCTCAAGGAACTGTGGGGGCTAAGGGAGGTCCCAAGAATTGTTCCAGTCGTTCTCTCTGGAACTGGAATTGTCCCGAAGACACTTCTGGAAGCGCTAAAGGTGTTGAATATGGAGAAGGAATTGGCCGGCATCCAAAAGTCGGTCATCCTTAGCACCTGCGCGATTGTCCGACAATTTCTCGGTCAGGACTGAAACAGCACGAGCATGCAGATACGTGCATTCCGCAGAGCCTAGTCCCCCTTTGGCATTCAGAAGCCCGGGGGCAGGTGAAAATTCTGGCTAGGTTCGCCTAGTTAAGAAGTGAGATAAGTCTGTGAAATAAAGAGAGTAGAGAGTAGAGAGTAGAGAGTAGAGAGTAGAGAGTAGAGAGTAGAGAGTAGAGAGTAGAGAGTAGAGAGTAGAGAGTAGAGAGTAGAGAGTAGAGAGTAGAGAGTAGAGAGTAGAGAGTAGAGAGTAGAGAGTAGAGAGTAGAGAGTAGAGAGTAGAGAGTAGAGAGTAGAGAGTAGAGAGTAGAGAGTAGAGAGTAGAGAGTAGAGAGTAGAGAGTAGCCGTGGAGCTGCCGGCCTAGAATAGCACTTCGGGTCTACGTCCCTGTCCCTGTCGTAGAAGGCGACTAATCGGGTGACAACGCGAGTAAGGGCGCGGTAAAGCCTATGGAGAATGCACGGGGGAAATACCGTGTACAGGAGCAACGAGAGGAGTGCCGAGCACATCAGGATCGAAGCCAGTAAGATCCTGATTACGACATACTGGTATGACATGGAAAACGGACAAGACACGAAAACGGATAACATGCGACGCTAAAAGCCGACAGTCGTGCTATTCTGCTCCCTGAGTAAGGAAGGGTGACACCTACCTGAAATGGCGTGTGGGTTAATAGTACGGTTGCCCCCGTCCCGGTAACAACTTGGCAAGTCTTCGGGTACGTTCGATGCTCGTCTAGGCCTTGGCACTAGGTACTAGGCATCAGATGTCACATTCCTGACTTGCGCTGATCCGGCTCTGAACACGGTCCCCATGAAGGACCGTGTCAACCCCTGCATGGCCTCACTGCTTGCATAGATAACCATGGGATCACTGATAGCGACTATGTGCAACGAGCGGAGATAGCGGCCCGGAGTTGGGACCCAACAACAAAAATGAGTTTCCAAACAAATTCAACAGAAATCGAGAGCGAAATCGAAGAGGTAGGCATCTTTGCCAGAAGGGGACAGGTGATGAGATCTCCGCCGCTGAGCCAACCACCAGCACCAAAATCCACAAGCGATAAATACATCGGAGAGCAGCCAAACCTGCAACACGAGAAAACTAAGCTGGGTGAGGCCAAAAGGGCATCTGATGAACTCTACGAGTACATTAAGCCTCGCAGTAACGTTCACGCCGTCATAAGGACCTTGACGATTAAAATCAAATCGGCGCTTGCAGCAGCCGAACGCGAGCAACAATTCTGGAGAGCAAAAGCTGAAAAGGCGGAGAACGCACTGAAAGAGAATGTGCAGAGTAAGCCGATAGAAGCGATCTCGACACCAATGAGTGACAGTACCCCGTTAACCGCGAAAAGGAAAAGACTAACTCCTGAAGAGAAAAGGGCAGCAAAGAAACAGAAAGATGGTAGCGAAGTGGCTAATGGTGAAAGCAAACAGAACAACGAAGAGATAAATGAGTGGAAAAAGATCGAAAGAAAGAAAAAAGAAGAGAAGAAGAAAGAAAAATTAAAGCCTAGGCTGGACAGGCCAAAGCCGGACGCTCTGATTGTGGCTACAGCGGGCGCTGCAACATATGCTGAGATCTTGCGGAAAGTAAAAGAGGATCCGTCCCTGAAAAATCTCGGAGAAAACGTGGCCAAAGTAAGGCGAACTCAAAATGGACAATTGCTGTTCGAATTAAAGAAGGACCCAACGATTAAAAGCTCAACTTATAAAGAGCTTGTCGAGAAATCGTTGGGCGAAACAGCGAAAGTGAAAGCTCTGTCCCAAGAAACAGTGGTAGAATGTAGAAACCTGGATGAGATCACTACAGATACCGAATTGAAAGAAGCCCTGAATGAACAGTTTAAGCTGGGAGAAGTCCCCATATCAATCAGGTTGAGGAAAGCATTTGGAAATACCCAAATAGCAACCTTAAGACTGCCAAGAACCGCAGCCAGCAAGCTGTTGGAGGCTAGTAAGATGAAAGTCGGATGGACGGTGTGCTCCCTGAGAGCTATCCAGCAAGTATCTAGGTGTTTCAAATGCATGGACTTTGGCCACCAAGCAAAGTACTGTAAAGGACCTGACAGATCGGAGCTCTGTATAAGATGCGGCGACAAGGGGCATTTGGCAAAGAATTGTACGAAGCCCCCAAGGTGCTTGCTCTGCACGACTGAGGAAGAGAAGGACCACGCTACAGGGGGACCGAGATGCCCGGTCTTTAAAAGGGCGATGGCAGCAATAACCAAATGGAGGTAACCCAGATAAACCTGAATCACTGCGACACGGCGCAACAATTGCTATGGCAAGCCGCATCAGAAACCAAATGCGATGTAGCGATCATAGCAGAGCCGTATCAAGTACCTCCAGATAACGGAAACTGGGTGACCGACAAAGCTAGAATAGCTGCAGTGAAGACAACGGGAAGATACCCCATCCAGGAAGTGGTATCCAACGCATATGAAGGGTTCGTGATAGCCAAAATAAATGGAATCTTCGTATGTAGCTGCTATGCCCCCCCGAGATGGACGATAGAGCAGTTTGATCAGATGCTCCACAATCTAACCGAAGATCTCGTAGGAAGGAGCCCTATAGTCATCGGCGGAGACTTCAATGCCTGGGCAGTGGAATGGGGTAGCAGATTTACCAACACGAGGGGCTTTAGTCTGCTGAAAGCTCTGGCAAAGCTGAATGTGAGACTGGCCAATGAAGGTTGCACCAGCACCTTCCATAGAGATGGTCGAGAATCAATTATTGATGTCACATTTTGCAGTCCGACACTGGCATCAACCATTAATTGGAGAGTGTGTGATGATTATACTCACAGCGACCACCAAGCAATTCGCTATACCGTCGGCAGCCAGAACTTAGTAAAAAGACGAATAATGAGAACAGAGGGTCGAAGATGGAAGTCGAAGGAATTCGACAAAAATCTCTTCCTGGAAGCACTCCGAGAGGAACGATCAGTCAATAACACGCGAGCCAGTGAATTGACAAGTATAATGGTGAGAGCATGTGACGTCGCCATGCCGAGAAAAAGAACACCGAAAAACGAACGCTGCCCAGTTTATTGGTGGAACGAGGTGATTAACTCCCTTCGCTCGGACTGTCTCCGAGCGAGAAGGAGAATGCAGAGGGCTAGAACTACTAGCGAAAGAATAGAGCGTAGAGAATTATTCAAAACGGCAAAAGCCGCCCTTAAGCACGAAATCAGATCCAGCAAGAGAAACTGCTTCAAAGAGTTATGTCGCGATGCCGATGCGAACCCTTGGGGCACAGCATATAGGGTAGTGATGGCCAAAATCAGAGGCCCATCGATGCCCCGTGAAAGCTGTCCGGATAAGCTGAAGAAAATCGTAGAAGGGCTCTTCCCGAAGCATGATCCGATTACCTGGCCAGCAACGCCATATGGCGATGATGAAGAACGCGTCGAGAGAGTGTCAACAGAGGAGCTGATTACGGCAGCAAGAAAATTAAAAGTCAACAAAACACCTGGCCCCGACGGAATCCCAAATGTGGCGGTTAAAGCCGCAATACAAGCGAACTCTGACATTTTCAGGGCAACGCTGCAAAAGTGCCTGGATGAGGGGTACTTTCCAGACATGTGGAAGAAGCAGAGACTGGTGCTACTGCCAAAACCAGGGAAGCCACCAGGGGATCCATCCTCGTATAGACCGATTTGCCTCCTTGATACCCTTGGGAAACTGTTAGAGAAGATCATCCTCAACAGGCTGTCGAGATGCACAGAAAGTGAACACGGACTCTCGAGGATGCAGTTCGGATTTCGGAAAAATAAATCTACGGTGGATGCCATCTTGTCAGTTGTCGAAGCAGCTGAAAAAGTGTTGAAGCAGAAAAAACGTGGAAATCGATTTTGCGCAGTAATTACGGTCGACGTAAAAAATTCGTTCAACAGTGCCAGCTGGGAAGCTATCGCCGAAGCGTTGCACAGACTGACGGTACCAAACTATGTTTGTAAGATCCTGAAAAGCTATTTCGAGAACCGAGTTTTGATTTATGACACAGACATGGGACAGGAGTCATTTAACATAACAGCGGGTGTCCCACAGGGTTCCATCTTGGGTCCAACACTATGGAATGGAATGTACGATGAAGTGCTGAGGTTGAAGCTTCCGCAGGGTGTAGTGATTACCGGCTTCGCCGACGATATATCCTTGACGGTAACAGGCAAGTCCCGAGAGGAAGTGGAAATGTTGGCTACTGAGGCAATACAAACTGTTGAAGATTGGATGAACGATGCTAAACTGAGGATCGCACACCACAAAACAGAAATGGTGATAATCAGCAACCACAGAGCAGTACAGCAGGCAGAAATAACAGTTGGGGCGCATACTATCGTCTCCAAACGCGAACTTAAATACCTGGGTGTTATAATAGACGACCGACTCAATTTTAAGAGCCACGTGAAATACGCGTGTGAAAAAGCGGCTAAAGTTTCCACGGCGTTTGCTAGGATAATGCCCAATAATGCAGGGCCAAGCAGTAGTAAGAGGCGCCTTCTGGCCAGTGTAGCCACTTCGATATTGCGATACGGTGGTCCGGCTTGGACAGCAGCGCTTATCGATATCTGCGGAGGCGGTATGTGTCATAGCCGGATTGGTTCCTATCGAAATCACTCTGAGCGAAGATAGTGTGTGCTACAATCTGAGAACGACAAGCACACAGAGCAATAGAGAAGCTCGAGTAACAGCAAGAGCCGACTCCATGAGGAAGTGGCAGCAGGAGTGGAACAGCACCCCTAACGGTAGATGGACCCACAGACTGATCCCAAATATAATCAATTGGGTACAAAGAAAGCACGGTGAAGTTAATTTCCACTTGACGCAATTCTTATCCGGACATGGTTGCTTTAGACGGTACTTGCACAGATTCGGCCATGCAAGTTCACCGTTTTGCCCTGAGTGTGATGGAATAGAGGAAACGCCGGAGCACGTGGTTTTCTACTGTCCTCGCTTTGTCCAAGAAAGAGAACAAATGTACCGGGAGATCAGCCCAGATGTGAACGCTGGAAACGTTGTTCAACGAATGTGCGAAAAAGAGAGCACGTGGAATGCGGTTAATTCTGCTATTACCAAAATACTCACGATGCTCCAACGAAGATGGAGAGAAGAACAAAGAAGTAGCAATTCATAGAGATGAGTGCATGAGCACAGCCTCCTCCCGAAGTAATACCAAACGGTGGTTCCGGGGGGGGAAAGGCAAGGCGCATAGGAGGTGGTTTTAGTGAGTAAGAATCTCACACTACCCAGTCAACATGGCGACTGGGTGTCTATGAAGATCTCCACCTTCTTCACCAAAAAAAAAAACAGGAAGTGGGTTATATCTATGGTATAACCGCAAGGGTGACGTAGGACTATCGTTGATTTAGAGATCATTTGTTTGAAGTTGAATCTAAATCCATTCTGAATGAATGTGTAAATGAATATTTGGGGGACTTCGAAAACGAGAGCGTTACGTTGGAGGCACAAGGTTCTTCACAAGGATAATCTTCAGAAGATTTCCTGCTAACTTCACTTGATTGAAAACTCACAAAACCAATTGTATTTGGTCGCAGCATCATATGAATAGAAAACATTAAAATAAACTCTTTCGCTTGAATGTAATTCTCAATTCCAAGGGGAACTGGCAGATTATTTTTCAGCAACGATCATTTCTTTCCAGGTTTCTTCTCGATAACCAGCAAACGAAAAGAGTTGCGCGCGTGCATGTGTGTGTGTGGCGGCTGCTTCGATGTCTTCCCGGGGAACCGTTTTTCGATGCTGATACTCTCCTGGTCACCTTCTCTTCTCCTTCTGATCGATCGGCTTTTCTGCGCTCCCTCACAGTTAAAACAAACTGATTGCGTTTCAGGTCAGGTCAGGCCAGGTAATGAATCCTTCGATCCCTCGATCCTTCGCCGTTCAGCTCGTTCAGCTCGTCCAGCTAGTTCAGCTCGTTCAGTAACGATGTTGTCTTGTCGATGTCCTCACGGAAAATGAATGCGTTTCATGATGATGATGTTGGATTAAAGAGGCTTTAAACTTTTCAGTTCATTCGCCTCTAATCGAATGCGTTTCACCACCAGAATATCGTTTCACCACCAGAATATCGTTTCACCACCAGAATATCGTTTCACCACCAGAATAAATGCTTTTTGTGCGCGATTGAATCGAGAGAAGGTATGGTTTACGATAGCAATTTGGAAGGCAAACTAGAGGGGAATGAACTCTCTGAGTTTGAAACTTTCGGAGACTGAGCAATAATCGATTGAAAATTATATAATTTTCGCGAAACGAAACATTTTCCGTTGCATACGCATACAATATTGGATACGAAAATATCCTACTGATGGGGAAGAATAACCTTCAGAAGCTTTCCTGCTAATTACACTTGGTTGAAAAATTACAAAATCAAATGTATTTGGTCGCTGTGTTATATGGTTAGAAAACATTAAAATAAACTCTTTCACATGAATGTAGTTTTTTAATTCCCAGGGGAACTGGCAGATTATTTTTCAGCAACGATTAGATTTTTCCAGATTTTCCTCGATACTTGAAGCCCACCGGTGGTTAATGATAACTCGATAACCACCTGTTAATAGCACTTGATTAAACAATATTTGGTCACAGTGTTACATGAATAGAAAACATTAAAGTAAACTCTTTCGCATGAATGTATTTTTCAATTCCTACGGGAACTGGCAGATTATTTTTCAGCAACGATTAGATTTTTCCATTCCATTCCTTCTTTAAGCGTGATTCATTCTGCTTCGGATCAACGGAACAGTATGATAATCATTTCATACAAAAGATAAAATGTCCAAGAGTTATATCATTGCTATTTATTGACTCGAAAAATTGTTTCAATAGCTTAATGATAGCTTCGAAAACAGGTTATTGAAATCATACGTATCCGTATGTAGCGCGCCCACTTGGAAGCCCATTAATCCTATTGGAATGTGAGATGGGGAAGCTCATACTCACGTCTATGCATTATGCTGTACTCTTCCAATTAATTTCGTTTTTGCAGGCCGAACTGAAAAATTTTCAGTTGAGTTAAC